>NW_010419401.1:3457-16029 GCF_000710305.1 Buceros rhinoceros silvestris
CTTTCCCTCCATCTGTAAAACAAAGTCAGTGCTCTCCTCCTTGAGAAGTGCCACATGTGAGGTGTCACAGCTGCCCTGTACCGCAGTAAGAGGTTCCCCATTTCACTCCTCCTTGTGTTGTTTTTTTTTACGTTGCAGTCTTTGGCAAACATCGATGAAGTTGTGAACAAAATCCGGTTGAAAATAAGGTAAAAGCGTCTCCCTTCTGTTGTGTCTCAGGTGGTGAGGGGTCTGGTTGTCACCAGGGCTTCACTTCACAAATGCAGCCTTTGCACTACAGCTGATGGGAAAAAATTGGCTTAAAAGTCAGGAGCAGGGTAAGTCTCAAGTCCAGTAGTGGGACAGAGACACAAATAACTCCCTGTAATTATAATTATTTCTTATACTTTGTCTCTATTGTACAATATGTGCCCTTTGGGTTATTTTAGCTTCGAAAAAACAATAAACTAAGAAACAACAGGTACTAGATTTTAGTGCAGTCTGAGGGCTGAGAGGACAAACTGCACATAAGATTCGGTTGCTGTAAATTTGTTCTGTTCGTGAAGTCAAAATAGCCATTGTAAAACCTCTCATCTTGTATTTTTTTACTGTAATTATTGGTACTAAAAGTCCGAAATAAATATGTGTGTAAGAAATACTTAAATTTTCTGTGCAGTCTGGCATTACCAACCTGAAGTGAGGGAGACAGCACTTTAATATGTGGTATGTGAGAATGAAAATGGGCAAGGGAAAACTGTCGGTATTGCTTAAGGGAAGAGAAATGCAAGAAGCCCTGGTTGAATTAGGAAATGGAATTTTATTTTTGCAACAGGAATTTTAAATTATGTAAGATAGTGATGACCTACAGAGAGGGGGGAAGTGGTTGCAGCATTGTTAGCACCAGCTTTTTTATTTTAAATCCTTAGCTCTCAAGATTCCCACAGTTGTTTGGGTCAGGCACATAGAGAGTGGGTTTGACACTGTACATTCTTTTCTCCAGGAGGCTGGATGACAACATTCGAACTGTAGTGAGAGGACAGACCAACGTGGGACAGGATGGCAGGCAGGTGTGTGCATCCCACCTCCCGTAAAGCCGGGAGTTAGGAGGATAGAGCCTCATCTTGTGATGTGCAGTGGAGGAATGGCTCTGGCAGGCAGAAACCTGCTCCTGTTGTTGGGGAGGTGTTTCTGCTGTCTCTTACACCGATGACCGTGAGCTGCTCACTGAAGAGCTGTTCGAGCCTGCTTCATGAGTGCCCTCCAAAGGCAAGTGAATGGGAAAATGGTTTAAAAATGAAAAGTAAAACCAGGAGATTGTGCCACTCTGAAGCTAATGATAAAATGAACAGAGTTAAACAGGTACAAGCACATTTGCTGCTTTTGACTCGGCTGTGTGCTGGAGTACCCTGGGACGCTGGTGACTCAGCCTGCTGACCCCCTGCCAGCTCATCTTGGGTGTCTTACTCGGCTGTCAGGTTTTCGCTTATAAAAGGCTGTTGAGCCTTTTGACTCGGCTGTGTGCTGGAGTACCCTGGGACGCTGGTGACTCAGCCTGCTGACCCCCTGCCAGCTCATCTTGGGTGTCTTACTCGGCTGTCAGGTTTTCGCTTGCCTTTCGCTTGACAGATGTGTTTGCTGGGAGTATTGACAGCGCGGCCGTGGCTGCAGCGTGTGAACACTGAGCGTGGTCCACGTGTTACCTGGTTTGGAGGTACCACCCGACGCTGCTCTATTTCCTGTGTCTGACCTGGTTTAAACCAGGACATCGTCAGTTGTGCTGCTTTCCTTAGTGTCAGCACTGACTCATCTTTTTAATACCAGATTTAAGACTAGGGATGATTTAAGACTTGCTGGGATGGGGTGGTCGTTCCCTCCCCAGCGTGGCTGGCTGTATCTGCCACCTCTTGCCTCAGTAGATGTTGGCATGTATTTTAATCCTACCTCTGCCTCAAAGTCTGTGGCCTGGAGTGAGTTATTTACCTTAGCTATGCCTTTGTATTGCTTAAAAAAAAAAAAGGCAAGATGCTTACCTTGCCTGGCAGAACTGGTTCAATGCCTGTGTGCTTGCCTGACTGCTGCTGTTCAACTGGAGATGTGCTGTTCCCAGGAACGGTGCAGCCCGTAATCACTGGACGGGGGGGGATGAGAAATCAAGTGGGGAAGGAGTTACAGAAATGAAGAGGGAGTGGAAACAAGTGCAGTTCTTGGAGACTTTGGAGATGGTTGGAAAGCTGGTGCTGTTGTAGCCGTTTGGGCCTGTCAAAGGAGTCAGTGCCACCAAAAGGGGCTTTTTTCCTTATTTAACTTTTTTGAGAGTAGTTTGTAGTTTGGTCCCACAATAAAATTAGGTTCTTTTTTCTACTCATCGTCTGTCCTTACTAAATTTGTAGGAAATTTGTACCCTCAAGACCAATATTTCCCTGCAAAATGTGGTTGAACCATACATGTTGATAAATCCTGTGAACCTCTCCCTTAGGAAGCCCGGGGTGAAGATTGTTATTTTATCATAGTAACCACAACTGCCAACCACCCTCGATTAGTACAGAAACAGCTGGCAACCAGCTTTTGCAGTGGGTTTGAAACCAAGCTTTGAGCCAGCCGTGGCAGTAAGTTTAATCTTCAGATGCCTTTTCCCATTTATAACACTTTCGTATCCTATGAGATGTCTGCAGCCTGTAGTCTTGCAGCAGACAAGCTTCGGAAAAAGCTGTCCCTGTGCTTTGACTTAGTTCCATCCCCTGATACGCTGAGACCTGAGAGGCTCGTGTCCTTGAGGGCGTGTGCTGTAAGTGAAAACACGTATGAGCTCTGATGGTGTCGCTGCTTGAATGCCGGTGGTTGCTCAGGATCCTCTGTGTGTGTTGCATGAATGGACCTGGAGGGTGTTTTGCAAAAGCTGCATCCTCTCCTAACGACTCGTGATACAAACTGTAATCAGCGTTTGCCAGAACTGCCTGACTGTGGGGTATCGGAGCTGGAGGAGCCTTTCTTGTCTGGAGCGTAAATAATAGTTCTTATAAACATCCTTCCAGTTCCTGACTTCCCTCCAAAGGAAACATAAACCTCAGATGCAGTGGGAGAAGAAAAAAGGTTTTGTACAGGTCAGAGCCAGCCGGGGTGGGGGGGGGGTTCCCTGCAGAGCCCCCGCTCTCGGTTGTCGGTGTTGGCGGTGCCTTGCATGGGGAGGCAGAGCTGCACCCACGGGTGGCTGCCACCCCTGCTGTCCTCGAGGTGAAGGAGCGCTCTATGCTGTGCCTGCAGAAGTCGGTGCAGGAAGAAGCTGATTCACGAAGCCCATCTTTGGCTTTCCCATCGGGGTGGGGGGGGGGTTCCCTGCAGAGCCCCCGCTCTCGGTTGTCAGTGTTGGCTGTGCCTTGCATGGGGAGGCAGAGCTGCACCCACGGGTGGCTGCCACCCCTGCTGTCCTCGAGGTGAAGGAGCGCTCTATGCTGTGCCTGCAGAAGTCGGTGCAGGAAGAAGCTGATTCACGAAGCCCATCTTTGGCTTTCCCATCTCTCATCAGCCTCAACTGCCCACCACAGGGTTGGGGAACTCGTGTAGGCTGTTGGTTCAAGTGCTGCCCAAATCCCTGGGACCTGTCCTCAACCTCTCTAATCTCTTTTTTTGTTAGTGTGTTTGGAGACCAGAGATACCAGGCAGGTTCCTAGAAGACACACTAAGGGTATTTAACCTTTAACAGCGTGTTTTCTCTTTGGCGAGGGCTCGTGTCCCAGCTGAGCCCAGCAAAGCAGCTTTCCCTCTGGTGGGGAGGAGCAGGGCTTTGCGGAGCTGTGTTGAGAGCTGCACCTTTTCAGCCGTCCAGGAGAGGGGAGCCCAGCCTTGTTTTTGAGACCAAACTAATGTTTTACTGGTTGTTGATGTGAGGGAGTGCTGCCAGGGGAGACGTGTCATGTCTGAATAGTCCTGCATGTTATTCCCCCAGTTAGGGCAATCTGAATCCCAGTCTGGCCCAGTGGGGAATATGCAGTGTACAGCTATGGGAATGTGCTCTCCACGCTCGTTAAGGAGACCTTAGGGATAAGTTCAAACCCCAGATTGCAGATCCAGCCCCTATGCTCCCTGTGATCGAGTCTCCTGTCCTGTCTGGCTGGTAACATGGCAGTGGTAATGGTGGGGATTGCACTCCTGTGCTCCACCGCGGTGCCAAGGTGATTGAGCAGGTCTTCGAGGAGGATTGTAGGTGTGAGAAGGATGTAAAAAAGTGGCTTTTTATAGTCAGTAGTCTTTAACTTCTAAGCTATTTTCCAAATAGTCTTGATCACATGCACATGTTCATATAAAACAGTTGTTAGGTGTCTGAAAAAACAGATTCTAAATCTAAAAATAAAGCCAATTGAATAGATGTGGCCCCAAGAGGGTTATTTAAGCAGCTCTAAAGACAGGAATGCTCCTTCTCCACAGCGCGTAACATTTCCCACTTCAAAGCATCTGCCTTTTTGAAATTTTGCCCTAGAATTTCCTCCAAATGCAAAAGCCTTAAAATAGTCTGGCTCATTTGGCTTCCCCTTCCTGGTGCGACATTTCAGTAAAATCTGTAGACAATACCATGAACTTCAGAAATTATCTCACTAATGATCCTTTTATGGGAGGAAACAACAGTCGTGGTTGGAACATTCCTCTGCAGGGCGTAACAAAGTTTTCCTTGGGAGTCCCAGACTAGGGCTGTTTCGGATGCCTTGGGAGAGGCTGGGAACGCGGGAGCTGCCGTGGTTCAGTTATAACAATACGCAGTTCAAGCTGCGCCTCCAGTTTCTGGGGAGCCAGCAGTCTTTTTCCTCCGTAAGGTTTTTCTCAGAGCGGCTGCAGAAGCGGAGTCTGGGCTGACCTTGCTCAGAGCTGCAGCCTGGCTCTGGTATAATTTCCTCCCTGCCCTAGGGTGTAGTATAAAAAGTTCCCATAGATTTTTCCACTGAGCATTTAACACACTCCGTACAGTTTTATTTGTCACTCTTTAGCTGTGTTTATTGCTAAACCTTCTGCTTGGACTGGCTGTCATTTTTTTGACAGTTGCTGACATGCCTTGACTGGTTGTTTGGCTGAAGCTGCTTCACCTATCAGGCTTTTGTCCTTGTGATAAAGTAGACTCTGCGTTCCCAGTCTAGTTTAACCCTTGACAGTATCCCTGCAACCAGCACGTGGGTGCCTGGCTCAGCAGAGGTGAGGCAGCTTCGTACAAAATCTAGTTCCAAAGAGATCAGTAATTCCAGAAGAATCCCAAGATTTGTGGCTTTATAGTTTGAATCTAAATCAATTATTTCTTCGTTATCTCTGGTCCATCTTTCCCTTCCTGCCCTGTGCGCACACACGCAAAGTAAATGACTGAAATGCAGTGAGTGAAGACTTTGTTTTAAAGAAAAGCGTGGTTCATCGCTTAGGATCTCCTGCTGTATTAGGGTCTGCCTCAGTTGGTGATAGAACAAAGTTGAAGAGAAGAGGGATGTGTTCTGGCCTGGGAAAAGCCTCGTGTGTTTCTCACGGCTGAAGACACTGGTTGATAGCTTGGATTGCTGTGGTTGGCTCCTGCTTCTTTGCTTTGCTCTGTGAGAACAGTAATATTTTTTTTTTCTTAACTGCAGCAGTGCAAGAAAAGAGATGGCAGCTCCTGTACTTAAAAAATACAAATATATTCTTGCGGCCCCGCCCGCACCCAGCGCAGCAGCAGATGGTTCAGTTAGCCTTCCCGCCCTTGGGTAACCAGCGCTGTCCCTTCTCGTGGCCTGTGGAAATAAACACCACGGCCTGGCAGCTGTGGGGAGGCTCCGGCTGCCCGCCCTGCCCTGCTCTCTGTGTGCGCTGCAGCGTCTGGCAGCGTTTAAGCCTGAGGAAGGAGGAGGAGGAGGAGGATGTGTCTGGTGTAGATAAACGTCCACAGGTTATCGAGTTTGACAAGGTCATGGCTGGAAGTATGTGGCATTTTTTTTTTTATCTTTAAATAAAGATCAGGAAATGCTTCGCAGAATCAATATAGGGAGGAGGAACGAGATGAAGAAGGGCGGTGAGCAGAAAAGAGCGATGCAGGTGCTGCGTGTGGCAGAGGAGAGCAGTGGGGAGTACGGTTCTGCCCTGCTGAGGGGGTGGTCCCAGCTACTCGAGTGCCCGTTTAGCTGGAGTTGTCCTGAGCACCAGGACAGCTGGCTGATGGCGTCACTGGAGTCAGCAGCTTGTCCTCCCCTCAGCTCTGCAAGAGCTGGGTGCCCGGCACTGTCAGCCCGTCAGCAGGGAGGTGACCGTGGGCTCTGTTTGTGTAAACGTGCATAATAAACAGAACTGTTGCTTCAGCCTCTCCTCTGCCCGTTTGCAGGGAGGTGGCTTTTTTGACTGCAGGTTGTGTTTCATGTTGAACTACGGTAGTTGGTGCTTTCAGATCTCTTACCGTGGACACTCTTATTTCTTGGTTTTACTTATTTAAATATATGCTCACTTCCAGACACCAATTTACGTGCTGCTTGCTTGGCCACAGTGCCCAGGCTCGGCTCGTGTGGTTGGTGCTGATGTGCTCTGCTGCTGGGACAGCACTGCCTGCCTTTGCCTGAGCCTAAGAGCAGACGAGGAAAATCACCGTAAGCTCTCAGTAACTAATTCAGCCTAAGTCTATGAAATATTTGAGGGCTTTTCTGAGTCACAATCCCTGATGCTCTGGGCACCATCTTTCAGTTATAGTCAGTCTCTCCTGCATGGCTAAGCTTTATCTCCTGGGGTTTTTTTGCTGAATGAGTATTATTCTGAAATACGAGCAGACTAGTGTTCGATTTCAACACATGGATGAGGGTTAAATATTGTGTCTTAAGCTGTGTCATTTTATATATTTAAAAAAAAAGTCATGCCACAGATTCTGAAAGACTCCAGTCAAGTGATTCAAGTCCCATAATATCCTTTTGTAACGATTGAATAATAAATAGAAGTTGAGCTGCCAGAAGAAAGTGAGTTTCCTTTAGAGTTGCTTCTCTAGTGAATTATGGCAGTTGGACAATGTCCTTCCCATCTAAGACACGGTGAGCTTTTTCAAGCCTAGAGCATGTTCATTGAAGAGGTTTCAGGTGAACGGCACGCCAGGAAGAAATAGCGCTGTGTATTATCCTTCTGGCTACTGGCCATGAAAACTGGCATCTGCAACTGTGTGGAGAGGTCAGGTGTAACTCTTGCCATCTGCTGCAAAGCCCGGCTCAAGGCAGAAGCAAGTCTGAGCTTGACCTTGCCCCGTGCTTCTGCGTGGAAAGGTGGTGGGTGCACCCTGTCGCTGTCCCGCAGCCTGGGAAGCGGGTCGTGGTTTGTGCTGGCAGGAGCCACATGTTCCTGCTGGTGCCATTGAAGGCAGCACAGGCTGCAAAGTACGACCGGGCTGTCCCACAGCCAGTGCTGTTTGGTTTTGATGCCAGCAAAGCATCAAAGAGGCCCAGCCTGAAAACAGAAATCCTGACAACAGGGCGAGATTTGGACTTCCTGTGGATCTCATGTTTTTTCTTTTCTTTCTCTTCTTTTGCTGTCTCACATTTTCAGTGTATGATAATGTGTACTCTGGCTGTGCCACCTCCGTGCTTACAGGAGGTGAACTGTCAGCATTTTCACTTGGAAATCCCTATTTACAGGGCCCTTGATATGGTTGTCCACTCTCCCCACCTGTATTTTGCCCTTAGGTCTCCACCTGAACATGAATTAATTCTGCAAAATCTGATGGTTGCTAAACTTGCCCCCCACGGAAGTCAAGCATGCCTCTGGTACTGCACATAGGACCGAAACGCTGCCTGCAGCGCGTAACTCAGCAGCAGCCACAGCGACTGAAACCGTTCAGTCACTTACAGGCTTCCCGGGCAGTTCTGGTTTGCAGCAGCCCCAGCTGAACTAAACCAGGCAGCTCGGTGCCTGGAGGAGAGGTCCTGAGACCAGGCGTGTTGTGGGCACAGGGAGGTGTGGTAAATAGCTGCAATCAGGGCGTAAACACAACTGGTGTGGAGGGCAGGGACTCACAGCTTTGCTGTGCTGAAGTAAAAGAGCGATAAGGGAAATAATAAGTGTCTGCGCAGGGGAGTTTTCCCCGTGTGATAATAGTGTTTAATGTGTTGAGCAGGCCTGAGCGTGGGGGAGGGCTACGGCTGTCCACCTGCCAACGTAAAGATGAGTGGTGAAGTTGTAGTAGAGCTGTAGTAACCCTCTGTAGAGCTATGTGATGAAGCTGTAGTAGAGCTGTAGTAACCCTCTGTAGAGCTATGTGATGAAGCTGTAGTAGAGCTGTAGTAACCCACTGTAGAGCTATGTGATGAAGCTGTAGCAATCCACCATGAGGTCCGTGCATGCTGAAGCTTTTCTAGAGGGTTACACAATTCAGATCGGTTCCTGACTGTAAAACTTGTGTAAAATTACTCACTGGAACAAGCCCAGTGTCACTTGGAGCATGTCACCACCTTCACGGCACAGGCGCCAGCGTGCAGGGCTGGGCGGAGCAGTAAGTGCCAGCTCAGGTGTTGGACCAGCGCAGGAGTTGGAGGGTTAAGCTGTGGGGTTTCACCCAGCACAACCTGGGAATCTCCTCTCACTTCCCCCCCGTGTCTGTCGGTGTTTGTGAAGCTGTTCAGAATGTGGGCTCTGATTTCTTAGCGTGATTGGGGGGGTTAAGTGAAGGGGCAATAGTAGTAATTTTAAGCTTGGTGCATTGTTGGACATAAGCTGCTTTGTTGGTTTCAAGTGCCCTGGGCAGCCTCAGGGGTTAGGATTGGAGCTGAGGACAAGAAACTCTCTTCTTTAGTGACAGTTGTAGTAGATAGTATTTGGTGAGCTCCTAGGGTTGAAAACTGCAAAAATCTACGCCAAGGGGGAGGCTCGTGTGCTCAGGGGAATGAGCTGGCACAGCTACGGTGCAATGTCGCCCTGCTCTGATGGACAAACCCTCTTGGCTTCAGCTTCAGTGGTTTATTCCTAGCTGTAAAACTTCAGAGTTTTCTCTGAAATGAAATCAGACTGACAATCAAAGTATATTTCCACCCTTCCTCAATCTGGAGGGACTCGTTTGTATGAGGTTTTAGCGTCAGAAATTGTTAGGCTGGTCACAGTGTGTGAGGGTTTCTTTGAAATCTCTGCAGCTGAGGCTCCTTGGAGAACCAGGGATGGGAACTTATTTTTAGTCACGGTTCAGGTTTTCATTGATCTGGGTTATAAGTGTGGCAGCAAATGAAAGAAGCATTAATGCTCTGTGTTCGAGAGTAGGGACCCATCCAGGCGCATTAAATTCTCAGCATCCTGACCACAGCCCAATTGGTGACATTAAAAATCCATTTGGATGCTGTGAATTTGGCAGATGTGTCAAGCGTCCGTAAAACGCTTCGCAGAGGGCAGCTTTCTGATGCGAGCAGGAACATCCAATTGAAATCCATATTGGCTAGAATCAAATGGAACTAGCACAACGCCGGCGAGCATATGGAAACCACGGAGGTTTTTTAACCATTGCTGTGGACAGAACAGCGTTGATTCAGTTAGTCCCAAGCTCAAGGTTTCCCAAGCAAGGAAACCTCCTCCAAAAACTTGCTTCTCCCCAGCTCAGCGACATTTGGTGGTAACACACGGGCCTCTCAGTTCCTGTTTGCCTGTTTCTGCGTACTTCAGTGTTTGCTTGCTCAAGGTTTGCGATAGGATGAATAAAAGGTATTTAGAAATCAACACACCCACTAATGAGACACCGCTGCTTGATGGGAGCGAAGTGGCAGCTCCGTACCTGGGCGGGGAGGGGAGGAGGAGCTGTGTCCCTCGATTTGCAGAGACTGACTGTCTTTCCCTGAGCTGTTTTTTGGCTTGAGTTTTGTTGCTAATGCTGCTTTTGTGTGTGTTAACGCCAATCTGGTACTGAGAGTCTCTGGAACGTAACCTTTAAAGGATGCACCACTTCCAAATCTAATTAATTAGACGTGGTCTTGCCCCACCTACCACTTCAGTTGTTTCCTTTCCGCCTTTTGCTACTTGGAAGATCTCGTGTGAAAAGGTGACACAAGTGATGATGTGCAGACTGACCTCAGAAGTTGCTTGGGATGATGCCGAGTACAGCTCTTTTTTAGGCAGTCTTTTTCATGGCGATTCATGGCTTATCTCTGCTCCCTATCCTTTTATACTGGTGCGTTTGGACTCTTTCCTGTTGAATCTCAAGGTGAAGAAGGGGGGGCGGAGAGCTGTAGCTGATTCAGGAGCTATGTCTTTCCCTCCAGCTTTGGAGAATTTGCTGAAAACCCGTGTAGGTTATTGTCTGCACAGCTTACCTGGGGTCTGGCTGTGTGCTGCAGCTGGGTCTTCCAGCTCCTGTGTGTGGTTTCTTGGTCTGCGTTTCGTCTCTGCTGTTAGCACCGGAGGGGTTGCACTGTGTAAATACAGGCTGAGAAACGGAGCTGGCTAAAATGACATCATGGCCCTAAACTGGAAGATCCCCCTGTGAGTTCCCTCCCAAGAACCGTGGTTTGGGTCACTGTTTCTACGGGTGCTGGGGCTCTACCTCCCCTGGTGCTATGCGTGGAGCTGGGCAGTGCCCTGCAAAGGCACCCTGCCATGGCTCCCTGCCATCGCCTGCATCGCTTCGGCAGCCAGGACACGCTCCTGAACCCACACTGGGGCAAAAGAGCAGACACTCTACACCAGAGAAGGAGGAAAGTGATACGTGGCCAAAGCCCGTCTTGTGTGGAGCGCTCTGTCTGGAGTCTCTTGCTCTGTCACAGCCCCTGCCCTCTCCTAAATGTGCTGTTGTCGGAGCAGCCGGGGTACCACAGGGACAAACGTCGCGGAAGAAGGCTCGGACACGGCTGACCAATGGCTCTGCTGCTCTCGGGCAGTCCAGCCCTATCCGTGCCGCATTTCTCAGCTGGTGCCTGGTGTTCAGGGAGCTCGGAGGTTGCATGGAGTTTAATAAATAATGCTGATGGGTTAATTGTAGCTTGCAGGCTCAGTTGTTGATTAAAGTCATATGGTGTTTTTCCAGTACATCACAACCTTAATTTCAACATCCTTGTTTCACGTAACCACAACAGATGATGTATCCAGTCCCTTTATTTATTCGTGGTCTCTGCCCCTGCAATGAACTGCTGTTGTAGGAAACACAGTTGCTCACTGCTGTACGCCCTTTGGGGTGCGCACAGTTACATGTTTCCCAGTTCCTCCCAATAAATTAGTAATGCAGGGTGAACCCTGCGTCACTGGATGTCAGTTTGCAGTAAACCAGTTACGCTGCAATAAGAGCAATTCCTGTTCTCCTGATAGTGTTTTGGTTTTAGAATTTCTGTTCAATATAAACCATCTATTAATAAAATAATAACACAAAGCAGTAAGAAAATGCTTTTATAATTCATGATTCACCCTCTTAACGGGAGCAGAGTGTGAAGGGAAATTCATCCTCTCCAACACAAATGGCTTTGAGCTGTGTACTGATGCTTTCTTCCTTGGAGAGCAGGTTAGAGACACCCCTCCCAGATGAAAAGATTGAGCTGGATGGCTGGAGGTCTTGGAGTCTGCCTGGGTGTTCATGCCAGGGAGAGCTGCTGTGGCTAACGTCCAAGCCTGCATTGGAAAAGATAACCCCAGTAGAGAGGAATGGGTTCAGAGATGTGTCCGGGAAGCGTACGGCTAGTTGAGTTGTGGTGGTCCTGCTGGGTGACTGCGTTGCTCGGTTGTGCTGTGTGGTGTGCAGGACCTCCCAGGGCTGACCCTCCATGCCCTGCCTCCCAGTGGCTCTGCACTCATGAGACCCTCACAAATACCTACCCCTGCAGGCTGGTTTGAGATGATCCAAAGTTTGGGTAAGTTTTGTGAGATTGCCTTGGCTTTGGATATCAAGGAGGATAATGTCCCTTCTTGGAGACTTTTTAATCGGCGAGATAAATCCTCATCTTTTGGAGAGTTCAGCAGCAACGACTTCCCTGGGATCGTGCAGAGAAATTAGCATTTAACATCAGTGCTGAAGCAAAGGGAAACATAGCAGCTGGCATCTGTGAAGAGTTTCATGTTGAGGGTTTTTTTTTTAATACAGACTTATCCAAATCTCAGAATATGCAGGACGGTTGCTGCTTGTTTAATAGCCCACTTGAGTGATGTGCTGCAGCCGCGATCTGGGACCGAGTACAGAGACTGTAGTTAAAGACATTGAAAGGAGCGTTCTTCAGTTCTTTGGTTTGCACTTAATCCACATGCCTTTAAATGGAAGAGGAGAGAAACCTCCCTTCTGAACAGTGGCTGGAGCCAAGTGAGAGGGTAGGTGGTGGTTTCTGGTGTAGCTTTCTCTGCAGCACGTTGGTGTGTTCGTTTCCCGCAGTGGACATGCTATGTGAGAGCTCTCTGACACTCACAAATAAACTGTGAACTTCCACATGATGCAGAAGATATTTCAGAGACTTTTCCCCCTGCCTCTGGAAAATGAATTATAAAACGTTTCCAGCTTGTGTACTTTTATTATAATGCAGCTATGTTCCAGGACAGCTCCTGGCGCTTGGTTTGCTCATACATTGCCAAATGAATGTGTGTTAAATTTATTTGCCGAAGTAGATTGTAGCTTGTGCTGTAACCTTGGTCATGGGATTGGGTATGAAAACAGAGGGATAGAAACCTGCTGA
>NW_010419401.1:16105-35370 GCF_000710305.1 Buceros rhinoceros silvestris
GCTGAACAGCGGGAAACAAAGCGGAGCCGGGGCTGGAAATGTTATCAGACTGGGAAGGCAAAACGTCTTGAGTTTCTTCACAAGTCAGGTTTTGGACGTGTGATTGTGGACATGCAGCTTCGCTCGTTGAATCCACGTGTAGTTCATGCTGGTTGCGTGAGGTCAGGGTGCACCGTGGTTGTAGGACTGGATGTCTCAAGAAGCTTGCAATCAAATAGCACGAAAATCCAGGTGAGGTCCCTTTCCCGAGCTCAGCCCTCTCTACCTGCTAAACCTGTGCCCTCCCTCCTGTCCCTAGAAAGAGCCTCTGCTTCTATAGGTGGGTGGGAGGCTGAGCTGCCCACCCTGAAGGAATCAACAAAGTATTTATCGTGTTTTTCCACAGGATAGCATCCTGCTAATTCAGTGAGAGGTTTAGGCAAGCATTCAGTGTTCTATATGTATTTTTTATTTAGAATTAACAATGAGCATAAAGGTTTTGAGGAGGTTTCTTTTTCCTGCTCTAAATATCTGTTGGTCAGGAGCAGTTCTACATATTTTTTCACACTTACCGCAATAAATTTTGATGTACTAACCTTAAAGCTATTCATAGTTCTTATTACAGAGGAGCTTTCATAGAATATCTCGATGAGATTTTGCCAGACCATTATTGTCAAATGGACACAGAAAGCCTGGCCCACTCAGGTGAAATTACAGCCCATCAAGGTACATTGACCTCTGAGGTGCTGGTGATAAGTTCCGTAAGAAAACCGCTCCCCTCCACTGCCCCAGCCCAGGGGCTGTAGGGAGCAACTCTGTATTTCGCAGAAGGTGAAAACTGAATGCAGGTTTTCTTTCCACTCTGACCTTGTTTCTCTTCCAGGCCCTGGAAGAAGCCCAGAAAGCCATTCAGCAGCTCTTTGGAAAAATTAAGGATATTAAAGACAAGGCCGAAAAATCTGAACAAATGGTGAGCAGCAGTTTCTTTCTAGCCTTTGAAAGGGAGGGGGACACTGACTTTTGCTTCCAGTTCTCAACAGCAGTGGAACATTTTGGTCTTGGTCCTGCTGACTGGCTGGTAATTTGCTGTCAAGCACGTGCTGAACCTGTGCCCTTGTCCTTGTGCTAACACATCTGTAGATCCAAAGGGAGGAGAGACCCCTTTTATTTCCTTAAAATTTTGTTGTTGTGGCTTGATATTTAACCAGACTCTTGTTTTTTCATTCACTAGGTTAAAGAAATTACGCGGGATATCAAGCAGCTAGATCATGCCAAGCGCCATCTCACCACCTCCATCACCACCCTCAACCACCTGCACATGCTGGCGGGGGGTGTGGATTCGCTGGAGTAAGTATGTGCATTTTTAGTGGTCCTTTGTTGCCACCGCTGAGTTCTTGAGCTTGGTGCAGTGCTCTGAACAGGTCTGTAACAGCTGCTTGTTTTTCTGGAGGGGAGTTTGCTTAACAGGTTCCAGTCTTGGTTTCTGCTGGCAGATCCTTTCTGCGTTGCTCCGAGTGACCTGCAGTCTATGTTGCGGTATTTAAGGGTTTGCAGCATCGATTGCTTGGATTGCTGTGCTGATCCTTGGTGATAAGGAGGGAGTCTGGCCTTGTTACAGAGTAAGGCAGGCTGTCCAATTAGGAATCCTCATTAGGAATGTGCTCTGCTGGGATTTGGGGGGATTTTCATCAGTCTACCGCCTTCAGCTGGAATGAGATCTCTTTTGCAAAGGTCTGCTTTGGTTCTGAGGATGAATTCAAAGAAGCCTTACAGCTTGCACTGTGTGTGAAGCAGGGTTAGATGTTTCTAATAATCCTTTGTGGATGTTTTAATGTGCCTGAGGAGCATACAGGCTAGGGAAATTCAGTTTTTTACATATTGCATCTGTGAAGCATCGTGGCAGATTCCACACGAACACTGGGTTAAGCGTTCAGAGTAAAGTTTTTTGTAGGCTGCTGTCTCTGTTGGAGTGATCCTAAAGGATGAAATGAAAAAAACTTGACTTTTTTTCCCCTGACATTTCCCGGTGAAAGTTATTAACAGCAAAGTCCAGGCTAACAGCTTTCCAGCATAATGATTCCCCTCCCTGTGAAGCTTTAACACACACTTTGTGTGTGATGATGAATGGCTTAACTCAGGTCATTATAGTGAAATAACATTTACTGCCTCCGGACCCATACTGGGAAGCGGATTCATTCAGTAGTTTACATGTTCTTTGCCAAGCATTGCTTTTGACGTTTCTGGTTTTTGAGGCATTGTTAGATGTGTGCTGGATTGGTTTATTTTAGCATCAGTGAAGTGAAATTTTAATGCTGTGTTGGAATGTTAATGAAGAGTTGTGTATTTTAGAAAAATAAATGTCAATAGGGACCAGCATGACCCAGCGGGGATGAGGTAACCTGTGGAATTACCACCCAGGATTTTCATCAAACCTGCCTTTGTAAATCTTTTCATTTCCTCTACAGGGCGATGACCAGGAGGAGACAATATGGGGAAGTTGCCAACCTTCTCCAAGGTGTCGTGAATGTGTTAGAGCACTTCAACAAATACATGGGGATTCCTCAGATTCGACAGCTTTCAGAAAGGTGAGATGATCAAACCCTGCGCGCTTGGATGCCTGCTGGGAAGGAAGGTTAGAAAATGCTTTAGGCAGAATCAGTTTCTCGATTGTAAAGGCTGGACGTGGTCCTCTGAGCTTCTTTCCAGCCAAAACAAGCAGGTTAAAATTGGACCCAGTTTGCTCAGATCTTGAGCAGCCTATTCTGTTAAACAGCAGTAATTAGTACGGATGTAATTCATGAATGATTTGTGCTTCTCATTGACCGGCTTTTGATTTACTTACCTGGAGTGACCTGTGGAAGCGCACATTGGTTTATGTGATCTTCGTGAGCAGGGAACCCTGGGGTGATGCTCTCTCCTGCTTTCTTCGCCTCAGCAATACCGTCCAGCAGCCTGGCGTGAAGCAGGAACAGGCCCATTAACACAGCGGTGCTCGGGGCCCCTTTCTGCCCAGACGTGCGCCTCGCTGCGCTCAGCTTGTGGTCAAGCTGCCCAGGGGCTGGGGCAGGCAGGATTTCTTCCTGTGCGTTTGCCAGACATGGTGGTTCTGAGCACCTTGAGTTCCTCCTGCCAAAACCTGCTCCCGTTCTGCTGAGATTTGAGGTTATAGCAGCCCACCCGACTGCTCTCGACACCTAATGCTGAGCTCCGGTACACTTGCTGTTCTAATGTGGAGTTACACATTAGAATCTGGTGAGTTTTGGTGCAGCTCCAACAGCAAGTGCCCGCCATTCTCTGCAGCAGCAGGTGAAGGCTCCCCTGGTCGCTAAGCCTCCAGATCTTCTCAGGTCTTGGCTTCGTTTGGGACGTGACAGCTGGGTATTGAGGGAAGCAGGCTCTCCCTGGCCAAGACTTAACTCTTCCGGCTTTCCAGCAGGTTTTATTTCTCTCACATCACACAGAGGACGTTTGCTAACAGCCTGTGGCACTGCTGAGCACAGCTCAGAGGGGCAAGCAGCCCCTTGACGTTAGAAGTGAACCTTCTTAATGTCAGCCGTATCTGACAGCGTTTGTGTCCAGTGTGAAAACTGCAAATCTATCACCACCCTCCTCGATGCCTGACATGACTTTGCTCATTACAGAGGTACTGGAAGGAGTCTTCCAGGCACAGTACTTACTTTTTTTGGTGACTGTCTTTGCTAAGACAGCAGCTGGCTGCCTATGCTGTTTAGTGATGGAAACAGTGTTTGAACGATTTGTTTGTCATATTTTCATGTAAATCTCTTGGATTTTCTTTGTGGTATAGATACCTCTTCCAGAAAACCCAGATGGAATCCATGAAATGGAGCAAAAGGAAAATCCACCCGAAATCTAGAGAGAGTGAGATGGGGTCTTGTTTTAACAAAGCATTTGACCATAAGCATTTGCTTAAATGAACATGAATACCAAGGAAATATAAACATATGTCAGTGCTTTTCTGGAATTAGGCTGTTGTCTATTCCAGCCTCGTGCTCAGGAAGAGCTCTTGCTTTGTTTTCTTCCGGAGCGGTAATGCCCTTGAGCAGAAACCTGCTGTCTTTGGCCATTTTAAGGCCAAATATGATTTAAGCCTTGGTCTAGAATTCTGCCTGGTTTTTCCTCTCTGATGGATGAGTATTTAGTAGTTCTGTAGTTGCTGATAATTATAGAAAACAATTCATCCTGCTGCTAAAAGGGACAGTGGTTTCGAGTCACGCCAGAGAGACTGGCAAGGACATGGAGGAAAACTTTTGTTTTATTCTCCCTTCAAGATAAGGATCTCAAAACCTCGAGAAAGTCTGTTCCTCCTATTTTTAGAGTTGCCTCGGCAGGGTTTCCCTTCCAGTGTTTACAGAGGGAGAGTTGCACCATCTGGTAGCGATAGAAGCGGCTGCTTGTGGGGTGAAAGGAGGGCTGCACCCAGGGTGTTGCTGGGATCTCTTTACTGCTTTGACATCCAGGCAGCAATTACTGCCGGGAGGTCTACGGCACGCCGAGCGCTGCCGCGGAGCTCCACTACACGTGTAGGTATTAGGGCCCAATTTGGAGTTGCCTTTTCTCTCTCTTTGCTTGGCAATACTTCTGTGATCCAGAAAACATCAAAGGCAGTTTCCCTGGCTTCTCACAGTGCTATTTTTAGACTGAAATTGCTGGGGTTTGATATCTCATGAATTTGATTTAATGGTACAAGTAAAGCCTCTTGGATGTTTGCGAAGGCAAGGAACGCTTTAGTAGATGTTGGCACAGCCCTGTGACAGTAACTGAAGTCTATTATATACAATAAGTCTATTATATACGCTGCTAAACGAGCAGATCCCGTTGCTTTCTTTAATAAAGAGCCTCTCTTTCTTGGCGTGAAGGGAGTGAAGCCAAATGTGAATGGGAAACCATGGGAAGGAACAGCGCCCGCTCGGTGGTGTTGGGTGTGCTCTTTGCCTTGGGGTATTCAATTTAGGTTCCTGTTCCTAGACGCTGTGAGAACTAATGATGTGTCTTTAGTGTCGCTTTCCACCTGTTCTGTCCCTGTGAAAATAACCAAACAAAATCCCACTCTAAGTATTCCCTGGAAACCAGACTGCACTCAATTAATTGGCTGCTGGTGCTGATCCTGTTGAGCCATTGAGGTAAAAACATCACGATTCACATCCAAATATAAATATTTTCCTAACCACCTTCCTAAAACAACTCTTTCTGTGGGGCACTGGAAGTTGTTTGTTGTAGTCCGCAGCAATATTTTGTTATCTCTCGGTCCTCCTCTGTTTTCTGGCTGTGGAGGGTGCATACAGTTAGTGGTCACAAACCCACCCATGAAAGTGGTCGAGAGAGCCTAGGAGATAGTGGAAAAAAGCCTGGAAAGTATTTAGGAGAAAGATGATTATAAGTTTGCCACAGAAGAACGGGCTTGCTCAGCCCCTTTTGATCTCAGCAGGCTGCCAGGCGCGGTTTAAGATTTCTGGTAGCTTTGGCTAAAGGAATTGTGGTTTCTAGTAATATAATGTCATTTGAAACATAACAGTGGGGTTTCTTGGTTTTAATTTTTTAAAGGCGGGGAAACAGAAAGCAAAAGCCACTAATAATAAAAGTCAGAGGAACAAAAATCACGAATACTCAGGTGACCAAAGGTTTTGGCACACGCAAGCAGCCCCAGGAGAAGGTAGTTCCTGGTGCGGCAAGGCAGGGAAAGATGTCCTTGTCAGACCGACCTGAGAAGAGATCCTGAGTCTGTTATCAGCTCAGAGTGCCTGCGGTTGCTGAGCCTTAGCGGGCAACTCGCTTTCTGCAGGTGGTTAAACACACCCCCACCACGTGCCTGCCTGCAGAAACGCCCCGTCAGCGGGAGTGCGAGTGAAGCCAGCCGGGGGGTCGAGGCTTTTATCGCTGCAGTTTCCATCGCATGAAGATTATTCTGAATTATTGAAAGGTTCACAGCTTTCCGTGGGGAACAGTAATCTCTGGTGACTAAAGCAAGTGCCTCCCTGTGGTCTCTGCTGAAGAGATGGCATCAAGGCTTTCGTGTTTCTGGGTGCATGCTTGTGGAAGAAGATAATCGTGCTTGTCTGTGTCTGCTTACATAAAGAGCGATAGTCACTGGGAGGCCAGCGAGGCTCCCTGTCATTGCTCACGCGTACCTAGACCTTCTGCTGCTTTGATGTCTCTGCCCTATCCCTGTCTTACAAAATATGAAGAAAAAGAAGCTAAAACTTATTTTCCCTGTTGGCTTTTGAGAGATTTTTAAGCAGGGCAGATATTTTTAATATTTTTAACATCGCAGTTCAGCAAGGGATTCCTGCAAGTTTCTTAGTGCAGGGATATGAGAATCCTCATTAAGACTATCCTTAAGTACTTCCCTGAATCGGAGCCTAAATCAACAAAACCCAGGACAGGGCTTTTAACTGCTTGACGGTGCCTCTTTTAAATTTGTTGAGCCTTCAGGAATCTTTTAGTGCTCCACTGCGCTCGCACTGCAGCTGGTGTCAAATAGGAAGGTCCCTGTAGCCGGCCGTAAGGAAAGAAGTACCACAGCTAATAACTTCCAGTGGTTTATATACACTCATTCCTTTCTGTGACTCCTAATACTAAAGACTTCTTGATTAATTAAAAGATAAGTTTTTTCATCCATGTTTAGTGTCTTTTTTCCCTCCTTTCTCTTAAGGATCAAGGGATTTGGTTCTGTCACGCTTTCTCATGCGAATTGCTAGTGCTTACTCGTACAACTTTATACCTGTAGTTGTGGCTGCTGGGCTGGGTTCCTTCTTACGGCTTAGACTTCCCACTCCTCCTATTTCAACAGATCAGTGAATCCCTTTTGTTTCGCAGTGAGGAAGGTGTTAACTGGGGATCTGTACCTGGAAGAGTAGAGGAGTTCCTCTGAAGCATTCCTGTGAAGCAGAGAGCTTAAGTGAGAATTACCTTTGACATTGCAGGCAGGAAGCTTTTCCAGCAAAATCCCCATAAATAAATCCTGGATAAGGCAGGTCATACATTCAGCTGAATCACAGATATGAAGCTGTATTTCAGCCTCTTAAAGCACTCGGTACTTTTAAAGGACCAGAATTTTCTGCATTAGGCACGGTTAAAGCAGCCAGCCTGTTCTCCAGCACTGTAGCGGTTTGCTGCTAATGGAGCTCAAATGGGAAGATTAAAGCAGCAGATCATTCCCTGATAAGGTCGAGGAGTCTTAAACAACAAAAAAAAAATTCCAAAGTCTTCTCCCCACAGTCTGAACAAACATTTTCACAAAAGCAAATGTAGCCGCATTTCTAACGTATCAATCTCAGTGGAAAAATCCACCGCTTTGAACGATCAGTGTCGACCTTAAAGCGTTTCCAGTATAATAAAAAGCGATGGAAGAATTCGAGGGCTGCCGAGGGATGTAAGTGCCTCGCTGTTTGTTTTGGCTCTTTCTAGTGCGTGTAGGCATTTCCATTTCCTGAGAAGTATCAATTAAGCTGTATTGACTTTTATTTCTGAAAATTGGAAGCTTTATTCTCTCAGCTAAAGAAAGAGCAGGGTTGTGGTTTGTTCAGAACTTTTTCACCCATTTCATACCTTTGCTGTTTTATGCTTCTTAAGATATGGAGGATTTGCAGGATAAAACCACAGCCAGCAGCGTTCGCATGGATGCGTTTAAAAGTAGGTCAGTGCACCTGGAACTGTGAAAGGTTCACGATGAAGATTGAGATGTTGCGAAGCTTTTTACATTTTAGAGACAAACATTCACTGGAATGTGATGTACACGAATGTAAAGATAAATTGATCTCATGGGCACTAAAGGAACCTGCTGATTTCTCAGCTGATTAACTGGCTCTTGTGGAAATACTGAATTGCAGCAGGGCAAGAGCATCTGGGACGTGTTCTGCTACAGCTCGGGGATCGATGCTGTAGAGCTGGCATTGTCATCCTGGTGTCAGTAAGGGAGCAAGTGCTCTCCTGGTTTTGCCATCCTGGCCCTCTCAGTGTGGGTGTCTTCTCCTTGCCATGCTTTTTTTGTCCCTTAAAAACCTGCATGTAGCTGTTTGTTAGCATTTCAGTCCATGTTATAGTAATGTTTGCAGGCAAGGAAGCAAAGTTGTACCACCGCCAAAGCCCTTGCTTCCTCTGTCCTCGTCAGGGTGAAGGCAGCGCAGAATGAGCTGGGGCAGCAGATCCTGGCTGACTTCGAGGAAGCCTTTCCTTCGCAAGGCACAAAGGTAAAGTTCTCACTTCCCCTCTTCCCCCCATTGAAAAGTCTTGCTGAGAACGATTTGATTTCCATGTGTTTTAATCTCATTTTACATCTAGATTCATGCTCTCTCTGTTTCAGGAGTTGTTTTAGATAGCGAACGAGTCTCCAGGCTGTAGGGTGCTAGGTGCATTTCTCACTGTTTCTGTCGAGGCAGAGAATCGGCACCTTTCCTCCGTCACCGCACACATGTACCGCAGCAGGGTCCGTGAGCCGGGTGAGGAGTGCCCCCGCGCTGCACGTGTGGTTCGAGAGACCAAAGCGGGGCCTCCTCCGCGCCTTGCCCAGGTGACAGGTTATGGTTGGACACAAAAGGTTCGTGTTGTGTTCAGCAAAAGCCAAGCACAGGCTGGTCTGTTGACGTGCTGCCGCCAAGTTTGACTCTGGTTTACTCAGCACAGATAGGAGTCTGGGCTAGGGGTAAGGCACCAAATGTGCTTCCACCAAATTACGCATCCAAATGTGTGCAAACAATATGGGGGGGTAGGTGTCAATTTGAATTTCTTTTAAAGAAAACACTAGTTCTGTCTTCCAGGACACCAGCTCTGCGGGTTTCTTCATGAAACTAACAGCTACAGAAATGAGAAAACTATTTGGAGCTGATCCTTGATGAAGGGCAAATCTTTGTCCGTGTGCTGTAGCTTCAAAACAACATATATTTTTTAAAATGCTTCTAAATTTTCTGTCTCCTTCACTAACATCATAGTATAGCAATACTGACCAGTAGGCGCTGCTTTGCGTTGCAAACTGGTCACCTCTAGTCTGCTTTTTTTCCCCATTAATTTGGCCTTCAGGTTTGCAGAAAAGGGCTTTGCTTGTCCTGCTTGTTAGCCACTTCTTGAGCTGGGCTGGTGAAAGGCTCTGTAGAAGTGATGGGACAAGTGTCCTTCCTGTAGAGCTGGCAGCTCTTCTGCCAGAGGGAACGTCCTGGCTCTTGAGCTACATGACAACTTCATGGCCAGTGAAATAGAATCAGCTCAATTTTCATCCAGCAGAAGACGCGTGCCAAGGTGATAATAAAAAGTAGCAGCAGAAGCATCAAAAAGAGAAGAATACTGGAAAAGGATAAAAGCGGGATGATGTGGGTGCAGCACAGTTCACAAGCACCCATTCAGCTGTTTACCCTTTAATCGTTTGTTCCTGTTTGCTTTGACAGAGGCCTGGTGGACCCAGCAATGTCCTACGTGATGCCTGTCTGGTCGCCAATGTCCTGGATCCCAGAATCAAGCAGGAAATCATCAAGAAATTTATTAAACAACACCTCTCAGAGTATCTGGTCCTTTTCCAGGAAAACCAAGATGTAAGAGAAGCTTGACAAGCTACTTTTGGGCTTTGGATTTTGCTCTGCTGGTGTTCACAAAGTTCACATAGTTCACATTTCCATTGGGTCCATCTTTGGATCAAAATATACTTAACAATTCTGAAATTTGTACAGTTTGTGACAAAGAGCAGAAAAAGGCTAAAATGCTTCATTTTAAATGGCATTTTTCCATCAAAGTTTTTTGGATTAATCTTTCTATTTTTGACCAGAAAGTGCTAATTTGGGGGGGGAAATGCCATCCTGCTCGTGTTGTAAGAATTCTTGTAGAAGTTTGTGGGGCCCAGACTCCAGAGTGTGAAAACCAGCTGAATGCAGAATCCAGGAATTCCTGCGTTCTCATCTCACTGTTAACTTTAATTTCTCTGTCTGTGAAACAAAGAGGATGGGATCACATGAATTATTACTGGGTTGAGTTTTCAGTAGTACCTACATGATTTAGGAGTACTGTTATCCTCATTTTCAACAGAGCTTGCTCTCTTAATTCGCACAAGATAGAGTTCTCGGTCTGCCATGTGTTTAAGCACTTTGAAGAATGACGGTTAGGTTCGAAGTGTTTTTAGCAGTGGTCAGGCTAGCTTTGATCGATAGCCCAAGCTGCTCCTCGGAGCTGCAGCGGCACGGTTAAGCAGTCAGGCTGAAGATCAGGAGCTGCTGCTCTAAAGGTGTTCCCTGTCCCATTCAGGTGGCCTGGCTGGATAAGATCGACAGGCGCTACGCGTGGATAAAGCGTCAGCTGGTGGACTACGAGGAGAAGTACGGGCGCATGTTCCCGCAGGAGTGGTGCATGACGGAGCGCATCGCCGTGGAGTTCTGCCACGTCACGAGGTGAGCGTCTGGGGAGCTTCCTTAAAACAAAGGGTTGGCTTGTGTTCACCAAACTAATCGTTTATCCACAGGGCTTTAAAAGCAGTCTTCAAGTATCGGTGAAGAGTGAAAACCCAGAGAAGTATCGCTAAAACTGTGTGTGCTGTTAGGAGAGTGAGGTGATGTGGAAACCAATTTTCAGTGTAACAGAGGTAACAATCAGTATTATTAGAGGCCAAGTGAAACAGCATGAGCTGAGTATGGTGTGACCGCCGCAGACCATGCTCTTTGCCAGCCGGAGACAGGGGACCGGAGGAAGGTGGCAGCTAGAGTCCCAGCAGCACCATTGCCTTTGTTCTGGGACCCCGGCCGGAGACGCAGCGCTTCCCAGGGTTTGATGCTATGGGCTTTCCTGGCTGCAGGGTTGCGCTGGCTGTTAAGAGACGGGGTCCTCTTACCCACAGAGCTCTAAACAACTGTGGTTATGTTTGAAATGTGATCCGTAAAGCAGGTTTATGTTAGAGAGCATCTGAGGAATCAGCTTGAATTTTGCGATGGAAGTCTCTCCAGGGAACAGACTGAATTACAGTGTTAGGTTTCGGATCTTTCTCTTTATAGAAAACCACATTTGTTTTTTCTATTTCCCCCCCCCTCTTTCAGGACAGAGCTCGCTAAGATAATGCGCACAAGAGCAAAGGAGATCGAGGTGAAATTGCTTTTGTTTGCCATTCAGAGGACAACCAACTTTGAAGGACTTATGGCGAAACGCTTCTCAGGTTGCACCCTTGCTGATGGGACAGTGGTAAGGGGATTTCTGAAGAGCAGCCCTTTACTCAACAGCTGCTTCAGGACAAAGGAGCCCTCTCGCGTGCCTTTGGTAGTGGGTGTCTGCGGAAGGTGCCACCTGCAGCCTCCTCTTGGCACCTCTTGGTGGTGGGGGTTTAGTATGACCATGCTCAGTGGCTTGAGGTTGGGAAAGCGGTTCTCGATCTTGCAGACTGTGGTAGAGATGATGGCACAGAGCTCACGAAAGGGAAAGTACATTGGCTGTGCTGGTTCTCCTGGGCCCGGTGCTGTTTGCAGCTGAAGCCACATTGCTATGGAGGACCACGGAGTAATCATGGCTCGGTGACTTCATTATAATATTTGTTTTCTGCGTGTTGGTGACACATTATAACTAAAAGTCTCCTCTTCATGTCTAGTTACCACACATTCACCACATGGTACCATCCTTCAATCCCACATTGTCTGTTGGGTTAGTCTTGCTTGCAGGAGCGTTGGTAGCTTCTACTTTTCAGTGTCTCATCTGGTAGATTGTAAAGGCAGAGCCAAGAGAAACAGCTCAGTAAGTGTCTCTGGGGTCATCTTTGTGCTTTTTCTGCCTGGAATCTCAGCCAGGAGCTCTGCCAGCCACGTGCCCTGGGAGCACAGAGTCCCTGTGCCGCTGAAAAGCCACCTGTTTGAGGTTGGTGGCTCGGAAGCCACTGGACCAACTGGTGTCTGGAAGCCTATTTGAAAGTGATAATTCAGCATCCAAGGCAAGCCTGCTGGACCCGCTTGTAATTTGCTGTGCATCAGTAAAGGCCCCTTTTTGGAGGTTGGTGGCTGGAAAGCCACTGGACCAACTGGTGTCTGGAAGCATATTTGAAAGTGATAATTCAGCATCCAAGGCAAGCCTGCTGGACCCGCTTGTAATTTGCTGTGCATCAGTAGGTGCTGCTGATGAAAAAGGGAAGTCCTGTAAGGTTTTCCTCCTGGATGGATTTAGATCTCTCAAGAATATGGCTTTATTTTTCTGACAAATTTCATATGAAATTGGCGGCTTTAGTGAAATGGCCTTCACGGGGTTGCTACCCCTTTGGAGAAGGTAGGCACAGAAGCTGTTCTGAGAAAAACAGAAGGGGAGGGTGTGGCTTGAAATAAAATCCTCTCTGTCCCCCTTCCTGAGCTGCCTAGAGGCTGTGACGCTCTGGATGTCAACATCTGACCTGTTTTACACTCAGAACGATCGTCATTATAAATGGCCATCTGGTGAGTGTCCGCTGGGGACGGGCACTCTGCGGGGAGCAGTAGTGCAGGATTTACCGCGGCAGCAGAGTTTTGGGGCTCAGGTCATGGGCCCGCATGCTTGATAGTGTGTGGTTTGAGTGAGTGGAAATTTGGCAGTGGTCAGAATGCCTCTTTGGGGGCAGAGCCGGGTGAGTGTGGCTGTAAGAGCAGGCTGTGAGAGGGTGCTGACCATGAGCTGTGCTGGTGGAGCGATGGAGAGGGAACCGGACTCCAGGCCAGTACTAGGAGGGAGTGTGCTCTGAACTTGGTGGAGAGGCACCGCCTGGCACTCTGCAGTCACCTCTCTGCAGGGCTTTGAAGGGCTTGGTAAAGCAGAACGTGGATGCAGCTGTGTGCCAGAGGCGACAAAACTGACCGTTCTCTAAGGGCCTTCCTCTCTTTTCAACAGAAAAAGCCAGAAGTGCCACTTCCCTCCACCAACCCGTTTCTGGAGGATGAAACTGGGACAGAGGCAGATGAGATTGTGATCGAGAAAAGTGATGCCGACAAAGTGAGTCTTTGAAGTTCTCCAGCAGCCTCTGTGTCAGAACCTCTGGTGGTGCCTAAGCTTTTCCCATCACATTGATTTGAACGGTTTGTTTTCACAGGAATTAATTTGGTGCAGTTTTGATCCTCTGTGCAGCACCCAGGCTCCCAGTACAACCAGGGTTTGCTCCGGCTCACTTCACTGAAACCAAACCAATCTTTATTTCAGTTAATAGTGCGGAGACAATCCTGCCACGTGAGAGTGAGTTGGATTGTGTTCTAGCCCATGCAGCCACAGCTCAAATGTAACTACAGGCTTTCTGACAAAGAAAGATGAACAGAGTTGAGTTTTCAGTTCCCAGAAGAAGCTCCCACCACAAACGGTTGCAATTCACAGTTTGCCTTGTCAGCCAAGCCAACCCAGTCCGGAGTCACCAGGCAACTCACTGAACTTTCAAGTGTCAGTTTTAGATTTTCACTCCAGATAAATTTCTTCCGGAGTTTTTATCTCTGTAGTGTTTTTCATCCGTTACTTCTGCAAAGCAGGCGACACCTCACCACTTGTGAAAGCACTGGGTTCCCAAAGCCCTCTGCAAGCATGAAAGGAGTGAGTAGTAAACGCAATTGTTTCACTTGGCACCAATATCAAAGCCCCTAAGCCCTGTGTTTCTTACTCACCAGACGGAGGTTGTCTGATTGTAAGTTGCTTGGGGAAGGCGCTGCCCTCTCTCTGTTGGGTGAGTTTACAGCCCTGTAAACCGACCATTTACAGGTGGTGTGGTGATGGATGAGCAGAGGCCAAGGACCTACTCAGCTCTGTGCCCCTGGGGAGTTGTGGGGTGGTAGCTCTCCACCAGCACAGCCTGATGCGTTGCATCCCCTCCAGACGTCCACAGGAGCAGGGCAGGTCTCTGCCTTCCACCCGCTGCAGAAGTCCTGAAGTGGAATGGTTAAGCCAAGTTTTGCTCTTTCCATTAAAACACAGCTTGGAGAGTTGGTATTGGCCAGTTATCAGTGATCTGGAATACCGAGGCTGGGAACCTGGGGAGACCCCTGTCTGTGATGGCTGGAGGAAGGTTGGCTCTGATGTGCGGTGTGGGCTGAGAGAACCCCCTTGGAGGAGCCAGAAGTGCTAGAAGACAGGTGAAGAGCTAAATTTCAAAGCCTCTTTAGGCTGTTTAGGGCTGGTTTTAATGAACAGTAGAATGTGCTGCCCTGGCCAGAAAGCGTTCAGGTGCTTCTAGGAACGGGACTGCTGTGCTCCTTGTACATCAGGAGGCCGGTACAAAGCCATCCATTGAGCTGTCCCTTGAAATGCCATTTGTGGCGGGGTTGCCTTCTCTTCCTGGGTACACCCTGTGTTACACACCTCGCAACGCAGAGCTGGGCTTGCTGCAAGGCGACTGCCCCCCAGGCACCTGTCTGCCAAACAGGAGCGCCAGAATCCCCGGTATTTCAGTTTCAAAGTGCAGCATCTGGTGACTAGAGCTGGAGAGTTCGTGCTGGAGGTCTCATCTCCTGTCACTCGCTGGAGAAGAGAAGGGACAGGAAGGGCTGAAGATGAAGAGTTTTGAGTGATAAAGCTTTTCCAAGACACTAGTCCTGAGAACTCAAGAGATTTGGGAGTGTAAGAGGGAGCACAAGAGTTGAGGGGGGAGGGAGTCCACGTTAGAAAAGAACCTCTTTTAGTGATCTAGCAGTTCGATTTAATCTGTTTACTTTGGATAGTAATGAAAGGAAACTGGGCCAGCTGCAGACCTCCTTACTGTGACAACAGTAACCTTTTATTATTTCCATCAAACTCAAGGAGGAAATAGCTTAAACATCTGCAGCTTTTGGACAGGATTGCACACTCAGAAATACAGCTTCGCTGCTACTGTTAAAAGATTTAGTATTCTGTCCACCAGACGTGCTGGGAGCAGCGTGATGCAGAGACACACGTGCACCCACACAAAACCAGCCGTGCATTAGGAGTTGGCTCTTCCAGCCTGGTAAATCGTAAACATCGTGAATCTGCAGCCTTCTGTTGGCACTGCCATCCTGGAGACTTGGCGACTGGAAGGTTTCTGTAATTACCTCCCATTGTTTTCCTCCCGGCTCCGATGAGCGAGTGCATCCACAGAAACAGGCGGGCACTGGCAAAGGGGCTGGGGCAGAGGATGCTGGGTGGTGGCTCTCACCCAGAGCCGTAAAAACCTACATTCTCCAGTCGTGCTCTTAGAAGGTTAATGAATCCAGTCTTGTAGGGGTGCTCTGGTCTCCATAAAACGGTTTGGTCGCTTTAGGTTTGCAGCCATGTGGTCGTATGCACTGAGTCTTAGTTACTTCTGAGGAGTACTGCATATTGCATATACTGAATATTGCATTCTCGGCCATTTCTGCAAATGCCTTCGTGCCACCTCCTCTGTCAGGCAGGAGAGTATGTCCTTTAGGCTCTCTTGCTTTGCTTTTCTTTCACTAAAAATAAAAATCTCAACTGGAAAAATTCATATCTTCATTGGCTGCGAGCTGGTCCTGGCTCTTTGTGGAGAGAGGCAAGAATCCATTCCAGAATCCCTGGAGCCCTCCTTGGAGGCAGTGAAAAATCGTCAGCGTGCTGGGAAGCAACGAGAAAAATTACCTTTTGGTAAAAAAAATAATAAAAAAATCTAGCTGTAGGGCAAAGGATGAGCTTAAAGGCCCTGCCCAGCCTGGTACTTTAACACGCAGAAATCTAAGCCTCTGAGTAGTCCCGGTGGCTTCAGTGAGATGTGCTTGGCCGCTGGAGAGTGCAGCGCTGAGCTAGAACGGGAGTGAGCCGGATGCCTCCCTGATGACATATGCCTGTAATGCTCTAAATATGATTTTAAAACAGGAATCTTTGCACCCCCAGAAACACATTTCAGAGTGAAAGCAGTGCTGTGGCGTTGCCTGTATCAGTCCAGCCTCTCCAGTAACTGCGTGCTCTAAATAAAGTTCCTCCAGATGAAGTCTGTAACTCGGAGTTATTATCCGTAGTGTTCTAAAGTGTAGGGATTTGTCAGTGTTGCTTCCAAATAACGGCTGCGCTTCGCTTCAGAGGTGACTAACACAGTCTTGCCGCTGTTCAGAGGGTTCAGCAAGGTTTTATTTATGAACTGCATTAAGATTCTTCTACTGAAATCTGCTAGCATGGAGCCGCCTTTTCTTTAAAGAAACTGAAAAGATAATTCCTTGGAATATGCAGAGTTCTGTAAGAGGAAGGGAGGACTGGGACATGCTGACCCCATGTCTACTGTCAGTTATCTGCCTTTGATTATTTGACAGTAGATTTCTGGGTTGTAATATTTCTAAGGACTCAAATCCTTCCCTGCTGTTGCAGTACTGTTTCTTCTAGGTCTTACAGGTTTGAAAACAACACTCTGAATGTTTTCTTACAGCCAAAGAAGCCAAAGGTCCCTGACAATCCTTTTCATGGCATCGTTTCCAAGTGCTTCGAGCCTCACCTTTATGTGTATATCGAGTCCCAGGACAAGTGAGTAACCGCGCTCGTGGGGTTTTCTGTCCGTGTGGATGGCAGCCAGATTGCACTAGATTCTGTACTCAAGCTGCAGAAAGTTAATTTCTTGAAAGTCTGCTTTCCAATTTCATCAGGAGCAGTATTTGTGGTTTGAGAAAGTTAGAATTCTGAGTGGGACCTTCGCTTGGGCAGAAATGAGCCTTCGGAGGGCTGTGGCTGTTGGTTTCAGCTGTAATTGCAGCATCCTGCAGGAACGACGCCCGCTGCCTTTCTGCGGAAGCGGCTTAGTGTTCCTGAAATTGCTTCTGCGACCTCTGCAATTCCCTCTGCAGACACACGCCTGCCTTTCGTCTCGTGTATTCCACAAATAGTAGGTTTGCTTTTTCTGTGAAATACACATGTGGCTTCATGGCAGAGGAGTTTCCAGATTTGCTTTAGAGTAATAAGTTATTTGAGATCCGTAGATGAAAGCTGCTGTAGATGAGCTGGCTGTGAGATAACACTGTCATCGCTCACAGATTGGGTCTTTGCCAGGGGCTTTCATCCCTGGAACCCTTCTTCGTCGTCTTTGACCTGCAGCAAAATAACTCGAATGAAAGGAGCTCTCAGCTTAGAGCTCTGAGAAGTTTTTAGAGCTCTCACCACACTCTGTTGTGCACCTCGATTCGCACCAAGATTTGAATAACGTCTCTAACAACTGCAGTGCCAGCGAGGAGAGGAAGTGGCTGAAAAAGGTTCAGTGCAGGCTTTTAGTGCAGGAGAGAGGCGCCTGCCTCACATAACTCATCTGTCTGTGCCCTTCTGTCTTCCAAGGACTTACATGTGAGGCATAACCCGAGGCGTGTGTGTCCTGCTTTTGTCCAAACTCCAAGATCGCCATCTTGAAAAAGCTTTCCCATCTCCCGTCAACCTTTTCTGCTTAAAAATTAAAAAATTAAAACCTTGCACAGTGGTCTGTCCTGCTGGGTTGAGGTTCCACTCTGCAGGAAAACAAAGGGAAACAGATATTCCCCCCCCCTCCCCCCCCAGCCCTCAGCCAGCTGAGCACTAACTTGTTCGAATATTTCCTCCCACCTCACTGGGGACCACTTTAATCCCCGTTTTGGTAATTCTACCCCACTTCGCTCCTAGCCCTTCCAATTGCTTTTTTTTCTTTGCCTTTTCCTTTACAGTCTTGAGATGTTTTGTATTAGCTTTATAGCCACAGGCTGCGAGGAGTTCAAAGAAAAACTGCCACAGTATTCCCCACGCTGCCCCTGTCTGCCAAAAATGGCTTTCCTTTAAGATTTTCTCTCTTCTTCTCCCTTTGATTGAACTTTTGAGGGATCTGTTGCTGATGTCTGAAAATGAGGAGTTGCTTAGAAAATTAATTGTAAGTTTGAGCTCTGAATAGTGAGAGTTGTGTGTATAGTTTTGTTCATCATTGCCTTAAGCCTGGACCTTTTCTCCTGAAAAATTGTTTCCATACCCATTTAAAGAAACACAGTGCCAAAATGTGCCGCAATTTAGGAGGAGGCACCTGAAAGAAAGCCTTTAAAGATGCTGCTCTCCACCCTTAGCTGCAGTGTAACTATCAGATTTCTTAGCAGCGAAGCAGATTCCGTTTCTTTCCCTTTGGGACCTGGGTCTTTAGCTCTTCTCTGGGGTCCGTCGGAGCAACAGGAGTGTACACGTGTGAGCTGAGCTGTTGTGCTGGAGTGAAGGAGGAGCTCAGTCGGGTCTGCAGTGCTGAGAGTACACAGAGCAGGGGTTAAGCGTGCCCGAATGCATGTGAGTGTTGAAATTGTTCAGAAAACTGGCACTTTCTCTTTGTGGTGTGTGTTTGTAGCCTTGTGAGCCGAGGGGCTTCCAGAGTACCCCTGGAAACTATCCTACAAGTGGTCCAGGCATCTCAGTGCCATCACCCTTCCCCAGTGCCTCTCATGCTGCTGCTGAGGAGTTGCCTAGCTCCTCTCATGATTGCTAGAGCTGCAGAAAAAACACTGAATAGGTTGAGTGAAAGAAAAAAGGAAGAGGGATATAGGAGTGAAAGGATTTAAGAACCATAATAAAATTTCCTTTATATGATTTCATCTCATATTTTCTCTTGGTTAGATTTGGAGAGTTCTTGCTCCCAATAAGTAATGCTACTGTTAAGAAATACCACATCTGTGCTACCAGAGAATGCTCTTGGAGCTTTTTTTGCAGAGTCTATAGAGAAAACGTTCATTTTCTGTAGCTCTCCTGCCTTCTTCATGTTTCATCTCCCAGCAGCTTTTTTTTTTTTGACAATTTTTCTGTGCTCCCATTGTACCCCATGAAGGTTGTTAGTTTTCATGTTGTATTTGGGGCAACCGAGACTACCATGAAAGTTTGGACGTCAGCTGAGGTGTGCATTAATAATATATCAGTTCCCTCAGCGCACGATATCCTGATGTTTTGCTTGTATCAACCCCATGCTGAAATCAGAGCAGTCCTGGCGGGCTGCCTGTGATGGGCACTTTGTTCAGGATGGGATCAGAACCAGAATGAAGCTCTAGCACTGCTCTCCCCGCAGTTCTGGCCAGCTGCATTCGCTCGTGCATCCCATTTGACAAGACCTTGGGGAATCGGTAAAATGTAGATACATTTCATTTTGCCTCCGAGAAGAGGAGAACGTGTGGAGTGAGCATAAAGAAACAAAAGCCATTGACATTCCTCACTGCGTCTTGAGACTGAGAGAATGAAAAAAAAAGTGACTGCTGAATGCTGAGAAAGCTCCGCTTTGTTGCCCAGATGCAGAGGGGGAATTGCAGCTGTTTAATTTAGTGGGACTTTTGACACGCAGCAAGCCACGTCCACTTGACTTGAGAACCTGAAGGTCTGCGGCAGCTCGCCGCGCCGGTGAGCCCTGCCGCCGCCATCGGCCTTTGCTCTCCCCCGCCGGGGGG
>NW_010419401.1:35404-42308 GCF_000710305.1 Buceros rhinoceros silvestris
TCCCGGCACCCATCGGCTTGGCTCTCCCGCTGCGGAGGGAGCTGTGGTTTGCTCCACTGTGGTCAAACACAATCAGTGCTTCAGTTCAGCGTTCAGTTGCTTGTGCCGGGGTAGAGATTTATCACGTCGGTTGAGCAGCCTGATGTTTTTACAGTTCTTGTAACAAAGCCGAGGAACTGTGTGTATCTGTGGAGTCAGAGCTCTGTGAAGGACTCCAAGCAGCAAGTAATGAGTGTGAGAAAGGGGCTACTTGTCTTTGCAATAGCCTGTGAGCCTGGCTTAAGCCACAGAGCCTTGGTTCATGGTTTAAAGCCCTCGTGTGCAAGCACGTTTCTGTGGATTAGTTTGGCCCAGTGGATCATCCCCGGTAGGAGCTCGTCTGCTCTGCTGCAGCAATCCGTAAGCTGACCAGGGAAGGGACAAGTCACCTTTTCTTCTTGTGCGATGTTGTGGGCTCTTTGGTATGCTGGGATCAGTGGTTTTTCTCTTTCAAAAGACAGGAAGAAAGAAATGACAGAAACTAAGGAAAAGTTTTCATCATTGGTGGTTTTTCCCCTTCCATTGGCAGAGGATGTGCTGAAGAGTCTCACTGCTGTGCCACCGGTGCTGGTGGTAACGCCGTCCCCATCCCAGGAGACCCTACTGCAGTCTCTTTGTATGTACTCGTGTGGTGCTGGGTGCCTCGTGAGCTGGCCTGAGATTAGGAGAACATTTCAAGTTGAAAGGCTTTTCAAAGGCTTTTGAAAAAGACTTTTTTGTTTCAATGGACAGCACTACAATTCTGTCAAACGATTCTGTTCCTGAATGAAAATGGTAATATATTAGCTATGAAGTAATGCTTTTTTTTTAATGGTATTTCGGTTTCTTGCAGGAGTTACAGTTCAGGTTCTTTCTCCTCCCATTCTCTTCCTAAGGATTTGGCTTTCTGCTTATGTACCCCGGATCATGGCACAGCACGGCCGTTACACCCTCAGCAGCGGGACTGTGCTGCGGGGAGGGTGGAGCTGGGGGAAGTGGAGCCCAGATGGTAGCGGAAATGGGAATATAAGATACAGGGACTTCAGCTCCTTGTGGTCAGCGGAGTGGCACTCTCTCATCTGAAATGTCTGTATATTCCTCAGAAGCCAAACTTCCCTGTGGAAGGTTGTGCGTACTCGTGTGTCTGGGGGAGGAGGTGTATTGCTGTAATTTAGTTCATCCGGCAAAGGTCACTCCGCTGAGCTGAGCTCTGGTGTCAGGAGAGCTGGTCTTGGTTCCTGACGCGGATGTGCTGTCTCTGGAGGAGTAGGACCAGAGGGACTCCCCAAGATCAGATGACTTCTATGGTTCTATATTGATGGTTCTGGCCCTCTGCCATGCTTTAGCCTTTTTGTCATGATGAAATGGTGGAGTGAAGTTTATTGTGGCCTAAAGACAAAATATTTGAGTAAGGACCAGGTTATAATAAATCACTGGAGACAATAGGAGGGCTTTTTGTGCTTTTATAAAGGTTTTAAGTACGAAGTGCACTTTGTGCTCATGCTGAATAAAACTTCTTTAAAGGATGTGTGAAGTCGTGCAGAACCAGGTGGCGTCCAAATGGGACCGCAGAACGGCAAATGGCACACCCTTCTGAGCACATCCCTGTGAGCGCTGTGTTCCCGGGGTCTGCTCCGCAGGCCGCTGATACGGGAAGCCCGACAGTTACTTTTGCCCAAGCCAGGAATGAAACTTGAGCGTTCACTTTATGCACTTGCATCAGATGTGCTGAACCTGGACCTGGCAGACTCCTGAGCTTTTGTATGTGGCTGGAGAACAGATTGAAGCTGCCACTAAAACTCTTGGGTACAAAAGGTTGTTACTCATCGGTCCAGCCCGTGTTATTGTATGAGCTTTGTGCTGAGAGGGTGGAGATAAGAAAGGGCTGGAATACCCAACTGCTGAAATATGAGCGTGTTTGCTGGTGTCGCAAGACAGGGCATCTGGTTTTAAATATCTTTCCCTCTCTTCCCGCCAGCATAGTAAAATACCTTTCTCTTGTTCCCCCGCATCAGAAATCTCGGTGAACTGATTGACAGGTTTGTGGCTGACTTCAAGGCTCAAGGTCCGCCCAAGCCCAACGTGGACGAAGGAGGAGCCGTCCTGCCCAGCTGTGCCGACCTCTTTGTGTACTACAAGAAGTGCATGGTGCAGTGCTCCCAGCTCAGCACTGGCGAGCCCATGATAGCCCTGACCACCATATTCCAGAAGTACCTTCGCGAATACGCCTGGAAAATTCTGTCTGGAAACTTGCCCAAGTGAGTTTCGCTTCCCAAATGCTGCAGCCCTGTCTGGTGAGACATTCCAGTGAGGAGCAGATGCTTTGTAAAGATAATTAATAAATAGAATGTGTGAACGCTTCTCTTTCGCTGCCAAAGAAACCACACAGCAGCGATACAGCTACGTTTACTTCACAAGTTTCTCAAAAGTTCAGTTTGTTGCACTGAGAACCAGCCAGGGACCAAATGGACAGTCACGGCGTTGTTTTTCTTTTAAGGGCCCCTGGAGGGTAGCTTCGTATTTGGCTTTGATTAGCAGTCAGATTTACAGTTTCTGGAAGTTCCTTTTGAAATGCCAGCTCGAGCCTTTTCAGAGAGGTCTGGCTGTCCGAAGTGCTCTAACCCTGCAGCTCGGGTAACCAGCTCATCCTGTGGTTCTTAGCTGCCTTAGCTTGGTGGTTTATTTGTATGATGCTGAAGCGCTCACCTGTAACTCCCTCTGCTCTGTAACATTTTATATATGTGTGAGTAAAATATGTAGTTGTAACTCCAGTGAAGATGAAGGAAATGGTTGAGTTTACACAATAGGGGTAAGTGCACAGGCTCAAGGAGCCCCTTGAGAGATTGCCAGCCTTCACTACGATAATTTGGGATGCTATTTACCATCTTCAGTTTGTTTGCTTTGTAAACCTGGGAGCAGAGAATGAATTTCTGAAACCAGTAAAACCGTTTACAGCTGGAAGGGGAGAGGGTTACATCCAGACAAGTGGAAAGATAAATTTAATGTGCATTCTCCATCAGACCTCAGCTGCATTCTTTCTACACATTTTTTGTGTGCTCCATTTTCGCTGTCCAAGATAAATATCACTGTCCTATTTTTTTTAATGGATTTGGATTATGAAGAGTTGAGAGGTAGGGAATTTCCTGACTCTGAACTGTTCTGAGTCTGCCTTTGGTACACAGCCATTAATCACTGCAGGACTGTGGAAAGAAGCTGCATCTCCTGTAATTTACCGTCTTCATACCATCAGTTTTTAGAACAGGTTACCCAGCTTTCAAATGCATGTTGACATCTGTTTAGGACTGAGAAGATAAATATGACAAGCTATCTGATAGTTACTGAGATTTTTCTGTAATCTCTAATTAGATTTTGAGCGACTGGCAGCGAAGGTGAAGCTAGCTGAGGAAGGCTGTATTCCTCTTGCATCCTAATCTGCCGTGTTGTCAGTGAGCGAGTTGTCCTTGGCCTGAAGACTTGATGCAAAGTTCTGTTCCTCTTTCTAAGAGATAGATATTAACCAAAACAGTTGTGGATTTGATGTAGAATGACACTGACCTGTGTTGCCCAGGGCATTGGACTTTGTGGTCCTAAGGGCTTTTTATGGCATTGAAATTTAGACGTAACTTTGCAATGTGTGTGTCTGTACACCTGAAAGTCTTACAAGTTTCATCCATGTTTTTTTCCAGGACAACTAGCAGCAGCGGCGGGCTCACCATCACTAGTTTGCTGAAAGAAAAGGAAGGCTCTGAAGTGGCAAAGTTTACTTTAGAAGAACTCTGCCTCATTTGCAGCATCCTTAGTACTGCCGAGTACTGCTTGGCAACCACCCAGCAGGTGAGCTGTCTTCTGCGGCACCTCGGAGACGACACTCAGCAGCAGCCCCTCCTCTGTCGCGAGACGCTGCTCCCTCTTCAGCAGTGGGCTGCTGTGGAGCTGGGAAGAGTCAGGGGTACTAAAATACCCGCAGCAGTGACCGCTCCACATAGCATCCCATTGATTACTGAGCTCTGCCTTATTAAATCTCTATTTCAAAGAAAGAAAAGTATTGATTGTGCTGTTTCTACCTGAGAAAAGTCACTTGCTCATAATCCTGCCTTGCAGCATCAGTTTTGGATTCAATCCTTTGATACTTGTTACGTAATTTGTTTCGGATTGGGAACCAAATTATTGTTAGTGAAACCCCACTCTTCTCATGGTTCACAATTTCCATTTTATAAAACCAAGAAAAACAGCAATTCAGAAGAAGTTTGGGAAAATGCTTGCTTGAAATATTGGAACAAGGTGAAGAGAGGAGGTCTCTATGCCAATACGCTGTGCAGCCACAGTGCTTGTTACTGCAGGTGCTTTCAAAATGCCGCCGGTTGGTAGATGAGCTGCGATGTTTGGCTGTATCAGGGCCTCTCCACCGCTGGAACTGGCAATTCTCCTCCTCTGCAGTTTGGGCACAGGCAGGGTGTTGAAAAACATCTTCATTAGCAGGACAGGTGCCACGGTGTTAAGCTAGTGCGTTACCATGACACACTAGAGTTACACAGATGACCTTGGAGGTTTGTGTCTTTGAGGACACGGTGCCACCATAGGCCATCCGGGCCGATCAGTTTTTCTAGGGTGTCCACGAGGAGAGATTTCCACTCTTCACTGGCTGAGTTTTGGTGATAGTCTGGGCACAGATTAGGTTTTAAGGAGGTGACTTTTCCAGGACATAAGTTTTCAAGAATGGTCATTTCAAGTAAGAAGCCTGATCTTTGTTTTGTTTCTTAACAGCTGGAAGAGAAACTCAAAGAAAAAGTGGATGCAAGTCTAGTGGAGAGAATCAACCTGACAGGAGAGATGGACACCTTCAGCATGTATGTTCAGCAGATGCATCTTCCCACAGTGTATCAAACATCCTCATTTGTCAGCCAGATGGTGCTGGAGTAATACGAGCCCAAGATCGCAGTGCCGTAGGACGCAGCCTAGGCACAGGCATTTCCCTGGTGAAGGAACAGTCGTCCTTTGGCTGGTCCGAGAGCAGCAGCAGCGCAGACTTTAGGTGTAGCTGTTCCCCACCATCCCAGCCAAAGGATGGGGATGGAAAGGGGAGAGGAAACAGTGAGTTTCCATTCGAAACGTCATTTGCCTCTTGGCAGCTCGGTGAGGTGGCTGTTACATTTCAAGAAAGGAAGCTATTTCGGTGCATTCCTTCCTGCTTTAACTTCCCACTGTTAATCAGCGGCCTTGTCAGTATGATCAAACCCCATTTCAGATGACATAAAAGACTGAACCAATCTTATATTTGGGATTATAATTGAGAGAAGATTATCATTCATGAAAATAACTTTTTGCTTAACGATGCTAAAAATAGTCCCTCTAACATCCTCTCCTCCCCGCCACTGACAAACAGATTGGATATTTTTTGACAGAAGGAAATCGAGACAAAAAAATAGTTGTTTTGCCTCACGTCAGACAAAAGGAAACCTTGGCAGAGCTGGGAGAAGAATCCTTATCACCAGCTCTCCTTCTCCCTAAAACTAAGATTCAGCCTAGGGAGCAGCAAGACTTCTTTCAGCAGATTTCCTTCCTGTGATTCCTCCTTCTCCTCCCTTGCTCCAGTGGGCAGGATCCTACTGAATCTCCATCCAGGTTTTTCACATGGTCGCGGGCTCCGTTCCAGGCTGCAGAAACTCCCTTCCCTTTAGATATTCCTCAGACCTTTGTAAGAGTGAATTGCTGACCAAAAGCTAGCAGGGTTGCTGTGTCCACTAAGCCAAGGCAAGCAAGGTAGCGGGGGAGGAGAAATAAAACATGCCGTATGAGGGGATTTTCTTAACAAGGACGAGTCAAGGGTGAGTTCTGCGTTTTCCTGTGTCCTGGCCAGCAGGAACCAGCTCCTTTGAGTCACTGCTTGGTTTGCACAGTGGCTGCCTCACGAGGCGCTTGGTCGTAGGCAGCCGACATGATACGTTTGGGAAATTGTTTAAATGTATAGTTCACATTGGCTGTTTTGGACAGCTTTAAAGGTAAACTGACAGGCCTGATGGATCTTTAAAAAAGGCTTTTTAATTGACTTTCAGTCTGCTCCAATATAGCGCTTTGTCCCGTCTTCTGTCAGTGTATGTCAGAGCCGTAAACCTCTCTGGCGTTTGCTCGTTCAGCATCAAACAAGTTGTTTCTTCTGGGATTTGATGCCTTGTTAGGAACAGTCATAAAGAAAGGCTGCTTACACAGCCTGGAAAGCTTTTCTTCCTTCGCAGAAAGGAGAGTGCAGAATCACCCCACACGTGTAGAACGCCAGCGACTCGGGCAGGGGGCTGAACCCCTGGGGTGGCTAAGCCTTTTCTTTAGGAAATGTGAGGAAAAGAATGAGCTCAAGAGAAGGGCAATTATTGTGATATAGATCCAGAAATCCACGATTCCCACCCCCTGCCCTATTGATCTGTTGTGAGCTTATGGGCAGCGTTCAGAGGCAGCCTGAAGTGTTCGTCTCACTCTGGTGAGAACTTACTGTACTAGAAGTGTACTACTCGTTTATGGCCTTGGTTCCTGATCCGTCCGCCTCTGTGCATTCCCAGGGCTTGTATGAGGATTCATTTACTGCTGCTGAAGAACTGCCTGAGGCAAAGGTTTGAAGCGGTTCTAGCAGAGCCAGGATCCAGGCCCTCCTGGCATGTCATGATGCTCTGCATTTGCACTGTGCTTCTTGCTGCCCTGTTACCCCTCTCCAGCAGTGTTTATTCTGAAATGCAGACAAATAGGTCTCTCTGCCCATCCGCAGCCGTGGGCTCTAGGTGAGAGCCTGTGCTTGGTGACCCAGCTTTGGACAGACTCCTGACGTGTGGAGACTGGTGATGGAGTTGCTTCCCTTGCACGGAGCGGGTTGTGTGGTGCTGTACCGCAGTCCCGTGAG
>NW_010419401.1:42421-59424 GCF_000710305.1 Buceros rhinoceros silvestris
AGGAATCAGCTGTGCCCGGGAGGTGGTTATTTCAGCCTGCCTCCCTTGGCATCGCTTGAGCCGGTGGAATCCCCCGAGGGAGTAAGTCCTGTAGTGCCCGGCAGAAGCAGAGGCACCAGCAGAAATGGTCACGGGCTTTTTTTATCCCAATGCGAGTTTCACATCATGTAACTTGAAGCCAGGAGTCACTTCATCTCTCATACTAATTTTTCCAACTAGTTTTGGACGAGTTTGCCTTTACAAAAAAAGTAATTGCTCCGAAGGAACAATTTTTCTTTTACTTGGCATCTTATTCCAGACTTTGTGTGCTGGAGCTCTGGGAAAGGGAAGACACAACCTCCCTGGGTTGTGGTGAAGAGCAACACCCAGATTCCAGCAGCAGAATTAGGAGTGGGTGATACCGAATCTCAGTGAGGAGGTGGACACTTAAAAATCTTTGGAGGAGTGAACTCCAGAGTAGCACCAGGACAGAGAAGATGAGGGGGAGAAAAGACGGTTTGAGGAAGCATCGGTCAGATTTTTTATAGATCTGCGATTCCCATCTGTGCTACCGTCATGAGAAAGGACAAAAGTAAAATCCAGTTCTTAAATATTTAATCCCAAAGTTGTAAACAGGCATCTGTGGCAGATTTAAAGTTTGCACTGTTTTTAAAACTGGACTGACTTAGTGAAACAGTCATTTATTGCTTCTAGAAGTTGTCTGTAACGTGAGTACTGGGTTATGTGCCCTTGAGGGTGGTCTCAGTTGCTGCAGACAGTGTTGGTTTAGCATCAGCTGCACCTTTATGCACATTGTTATATGGTGGCATCAAATATGTCTCTAAGCAATATGCTGTTTTTAAAAAAAAAGGCGGGGGGGAATATGTTTGACTAATGTGTCCTTTAGTCTGGTATATGTCTCAGAAACTCAAACAATGGATGGCGGCGATCCTAGACATAGTGTAAATAACATCTGCCTTGATCTTCTCAAACGGGACACGCTTTCAGAACTCATACAGATGTGCTTTTTAAAATCCTCTTTGCAAATTTCTGCGAGTAGTAGAATATTGACTCTGAGTAAGAGGAGAGATGATAAAATGTTAGTTTTATGCAGACTGGGTTAAATTTGAAGCCAAATCCCGGTCTGGACTCGGTACCCAGGGGTTTCTCCTCCTCCTGATGGGAAGTTGTGGGTTACCCCATCTGACACCCTTGTTCTGCAGCCCCTTGTTTGTGTCAAACCAGAGAAAGTTCAACTGTAAAAACGTCCCCTCTGCCCTGCAGCCCGTTGTGTGGCTCCCCGCTGAACGGCGTGCCGAACCTCCCGGCTTCTTTGCAGTACAAGTTTTAGCCTTGTGTGTTCACAGCACAGCGCTACTGTCAGCTGGTCGAGGATTTTCCTCCTTTCACACAAAGGAGCCAGTTCTGGCACAGTGTTGCTGCGTACTAAAACTCATGCTTGGTTCTTTTTTTTCCCCGCAGTGTGATCTCCAACAGCATACAGCTGCTAGTGCAGGACCTGGATGCAGCCTGTGACCCTGCCCTGACTGCCATGAGCAAGGTAGGGGCTGGATTTCTTTCTAGCCTTCAGCTCCATATGGAGTTCGTTTGCTTTGACTGCTTGCTTTCACCGTGGAAATGTCCTTTTATGCCTCCTTGAGCCGTCACCATCTTTTGATTTCTCCTAGCCTCGCAGAGCAGCAGTTGCTGTAGGTATAAATGCATCCTTCACTCCAAAACCTATCGTTCAGGTTAGAGCTTTCATTCTTTCGCAGCACGTTAAAACACACGGATAAAAGATACTTTCTGTAGTCTCTAAGGCTATCTCTTTCCCCTCCTAATGCCAGCGAGGGCCTTTAAAAGTGGGAAAACTTTTGTTAGCGTGAGATTTCAAATTCCTCTTCTCGTTCGCTATCCTCTGCGCTCTTCCAGGAGGAGTTTGACCAGCCTGCTTGTTTGTGGCTATTAAATGGAGGTACTCAGAGGGTGAGATGGAGCTGAGATTGAGCCCTATTGCTCCTGTGCTCCTCTCAAGGACATATGGAGCCGTTCCTAGAGAGGCCCACGTGATTAGTGCTTAAGGATTTTGTTGCAGTTACACTGCTGGCTTTTATACGTTTGAAACGCAGAGCTGCCTTTTCCTGCCAAAGTATTGTGAAAACCCAGACTGCTTGAGGCAGAGGTGAAGACAACAAAAGTGGATTGAACTGGGTTTTTTTAATTGGAAATATTAAACATAGAGCTCCATTTTTGTAGGATCAACACACTGTCTCGCTGCCACGAATTTTAATAGCTCTCTGCTTGATGATGTATTCCAGCTGTAACTACCCCCACCACCCCCAGCCAGCACTTGAAGTGGAATGCAGCTGGTAATAGAGCTTGTACATGTGCCAAATGAAAAGAGGATTTTTTTCTCTTCCCCAGTAAAATAACACCATTAGGAAGCCCTCAGCGCTTCAGGTGTTGCCTGTGTGCCATGTCAGTTCCTGAGATCTCCTGACCCTACCTAGTGTGGTAGTATTGGAGCCGCTCAGCTCGGACTGTTTATACCCCAGTAAACCACAACCTTGAGCAGCAGCTGGTAGGCCATTTATTTTTGTCTTTGGAACACTGGTAAAATGCAGCACATGTGATGGGACTGCCGATATATAAACAAGCTAAGTGTTATGAAATTAGCTAAATAAATACTTGTCACTTGTGCACACATTCCACTATTTGCATCAGACAGAGTCGCTTTTATGTGATTTTTACTGCATCTGGGTTTGGTGCAAGAGGTTTTTTTCCTTCACCTTCCTCTTCGCTTTCCTTCGGGGCCGGGTTATTACTCTGACAGTTGAATAAGAAATGCATATAATTATTTAAACGCAGAGTTAGTATTTGGACCTGTAAAATTTCAGTCTTTATTAAAGGAATAAAGACTCTGTGTCTGATCTGTTCCAATTTTCCTGTACTGGGAAGGCACGTCTGTCTCAAGACTCCTACTCCATTAAGGCTCTTCCTTTGTTTAGCTTCTTTTCATTTACTTCACTCTGGTGTCCTCCAAGATTAAACACTCCCAATCCTTTGTTGGAGTCCGGCTTTTTTTTTTTTCTTTTCAAAAATGTTCGGTAACTGCAGAGGTAAATTAAGAAAAACCTTTAAATCCACTTTGGCTGCTGGCCACTTTGTGAGATTTAACAGAAAATAGCATCATAAATACTGCTTTCAGCTGGGAACAGCGCTCGGTTTCCCCGATTCTTTACCTTGTATGTTCGGGAAGAAACGGTAAAGGATGAGAAGGGCCCGTATTACCAAATTTGTAGGTAATAATCTTTACTCAAACTTTGCAGCAGGTGTAGAACAATTAAACACGGCTGTAGGATGGGGAGGTGGGAGAGCAATTTGCCCTAAACCCCTGTTGTCATATTCTGGATAACAAAGCACTGCCAGTGTGTGGTACTGATCCGTAGCCGGCGCTTCAGTTGCCTGGTGTGCTTTATTTTTAATTGCTGGGGTGAGAGAACTGCTAATCTCCACGGGGTGTTTGTGCCCCAGTTAAGCTTATGGCTTGCTCTGGATGAGGTTTGATTTACTTGCTGAATTAAGCATTGATTTATAAGTAAAACTGTGCTTCTGAGTGGGGCTGGGGGACATTTCAGTGACTCATGTCGATCACTTGCTGGTTTCTTATATTTTGCTAAAACCTTTTGGCACAGTTGCAGTTTCCTACTCCCTTACAACTGAGTGGACAACAGCTCACACACGGAGCTCTCGCAGTCTCTCCAATACATGCAAGGAAAGCCCCAAGAGCAGAGCAATCAGCACGGCCAGTTGCTAATTAAAAGTCAGCATGGGTGCGTTTTAGCCCTCACACAAGGCGCAGCATGCAGCAGTGCAAACCAAATCCCACGTCGGGAAGCGATGGAGGCAGTTTCAAAGGCAGCCTGCAGCACCCGCTGCCCTTCCTCTCCCCTCCCACCTCTTCCTGCAGGAGTGATGCAAGGTCAAGGGAGAAGGTGCTGGCGCAGCGGTTACAGATGCTCCCCGTGCCCCGTCCGGAGCCTGTAACGATAAGCTGGCAGTAGCACGCTGCTGGGCATGGGGAGACTTGGCCATCGTGGATTCATCCTCTGTTAAATTAAAACCCCTTTTGCTAGAGACCCATGCCAATGCTGGACACAGAGGAGGGACCTGATGGTTCCTGGTTTGGCCCTGCCACCAGCTCTCTTGGGACAGAGGGACGTGTGGGAACATGAGGACCCTCAGCTGGGCAGCCCAGGGCCGTCCTGAGCGCCCACTATGCCCCAAAGGGGGTGCAGCTCTGGTTACGTGTCACACTGCCCCATTTTTGCTCCGGGTTTCAACCTTCTCCCCTTTTTAAGGAACCACCCTAAAATCTTGAAGGTCCTGTGGCTTTTGTTGTCAAAACCAGCACTGAAGGTAGCAACAGGTCTTCAAACCCACTTGCCAGTGGCTGTGTCACCCCGTGTCCTTGTGGCATGCAGGTGGCTGGTGGCCGCTGCCGGGGCTGCCCGTGTGCTGGGCTTCTCCCTTTGGCCAGCGAGTGTGAGGCCTCGCTGCTCCGGTTCTTCAGGCTCATTTTCAGCTGGTGTATGTAAACTGTGTGGATATCCCAAGAAAAACCCAGGGCGAGGGAAAAAGAGGAATAAATTTAAAATGACAAGAACAAAGCTTTACCAGAAGAGTTGGGCTCATATTTCTTGTGATGACTTTTCAGTATGTGGACTACTGCAGCTAGTGGGGGTTTTTTTTGGGTGAAACACACCCACATACACACACAAAGGGCTATTTTTACTGCTCATGCTTTAAAGGTTTGGTTGTAAAGTATTGCTCTTGGAATGGAGACCAACAAAATGAAAAAGCTACTGTTTTATTGTTGGTGCAATAATTCAACTCAGCAGTCCCTTCCCGCTCTTGGCCGTTCCCACTACGCGGGGATGGTCTGTTGGTTGAGGAGTGCTGTCTGTCGAGAAGGGCCAGTGCAGGGAGGGCGCGAGAACATCAGGGAGACAGGGACAAAGTATTTTCTTTGGGTACCACGAGGAGCAGAAAAGCAGTTGTCTCTTGGACCATCTTCCAAATGAAAGTAAACCAGAATGAAAACCTGGAGAGCGGGTGGTGAGAGAAATACGCCTTCGTGCTGCCCAGGGGATGAGATGAGCAGGTTGGGCTTTCATTTGGTTGGTTTCAATAAAGACAGATTTGGTAGGACACATGTAGACTCTCAGACACTGTGGTTTTACAAAGAATTTGGCTTGTCTTGCCCGTTAAGTCACTTAGGCTGGATGATGTTTGGGTGGAACTGAATGGGCTGGGTTGCAGTGGACAAAGCAGCCGTGACTAAATTAAAACCAGGAATAAAAAACCTTTCCTTGCAGAATCCAGAACTTGAGAAAACAAGCCTGAGGACAAACACCCCCTCAGAAGAAAAGGCTCATCTTCCACATGTGCTCTTTCCTATCCTGATTCCGTATCTGTTTTCCTCCTGTTTCGTCTCCAGCAGGAGGAACAGCATCTCCAAACAGTTAGAGGACGTTGCAGCGTGCACAGTCTCTGAACAGTAGAACCAGGAGCGCGGGGCTGGACGCTTGTGTTCCTCAGTGAGGCTTTGTTATACACTGAGATGCTTGGCCAGGCCTCACCCAATTACCTCACTTTTTTTTTTTTTTCACATGGCTTACGCTATGTACTCCCTGGGTACTGAAAATGAGGCTCAGAGAAAGTCAAGGGAGTCGCACATCTGGCTCACAGGGGCTGTTCTGTTGCGTTTCTGCTGATGGTGGTAAATGAAAACAAAACGGGAGGTTGAGTAACTCTTCTTCGTTTGTATTTTTTTCCTGTATTCAGGGTGAGCTGAAGTTGGCATTCTGAGTTGTGTGCCAGGAGTGTTTTCAGTGCAGGGTGTTTTGGACTTGGAGACTATTTCTACCTCTTCCATTTATCTGTCATCAGTCTCCCCAGTATTAAAGTCTTGGCTGCCATACAGGAATCCAGGCTTTGCAAGCTTGCAGATATTTTCTCAAATGCCTGTAATCAGGATTTATATGGGCACTTCATCCCAGCAAACTGCAAACTGTTAAATATTAAGGCAGTCTGGTGGGCTCCAAAAGCTGTTTCAGTGCTAGTGGTCCCTGTCTGTGCAGGTTACTGGTCGCATCTGCTCTGGTGCAGAAGGGGCCGTTCTGGGTCTTTTATGTATCTTGTTGTGGAAGGGTTTTGCTCAGTTATTACAGTGACGAAGAACGTGACCCTGGTGGTGAATGGCAGAGGCCATCTTGATGATTCCTTAGAGATCTTTTGGCAGGAAGTTTGTACAGTTTTTCCTTACCTATCGCTTAAATCTTAATGACCTAAACAGTCTTTCAGGTTGTTTTTTCCCCTTTGTGCAGATGCAATGGCAGAACGTGGAACACGTTGGTGACCAGAGTCCTTATGTCACCTCAGTGATTCTCCACATTAAACAGAACGTCCCCATCATCCGCGACAATCTGGCTTCCACGAGAAAATACTTCACTCAGTTCTGCATAAAATTTGCCAAGTAAGTTACCAACAGGGCGCAGAGTTTCTCATGGTCTCCAGTTTTCATAGTCTGTCGGTACATGATGATCTGTTTGCTTTCTAGCTGCAGCAGCTGTTAGGGTCTGGGTGAAGACCCTCTCCATCCCCAGACACCACAGAGGGAGGTGGGGTAGGGCAGCAAACACCAGCAGCTGCTGGCAAAGTTAAAAGATACTTCAATTTCTCGTCTCAAGTTTCTTGCTGAGGCAGATTTCCTCAGATATTTGTATTGATTGGTTCCTCCTTACATGCCAAAACCATCGCATAAAATATTGTGATGATCACTGTCTACTGTTTGCCAAGTACAGAAGGTTTTGGGTTGGACATCTCTAAAATACTTTCAACGTCTGACTGTAGACACGACTCTTGCTGTTGGAACCTACTTTCCTTCCAGTGACAGCAGGCTGCGGTGCTTCCAGGCGCGGAGGCATCTGGGGCATCGTTTGCCTCCAGATAACTTTTGTCATAGCTGTGACACTGTGAGGAGGGCACACGTGGTGTGTATATTGCACCTTCACAGTCTAAAAGCTGCTTTTCTGTGCAAAAATAGTTCAGTAAGGAGCAGAAATATACATTCAGATTTTGGGGGATATTATGAGTGTCATCTTGGTGAGTCACTTAAAGTAGAGCAGCATGAAAACACTGGAAGGTGAGACAGAAATGCCCCTTGCTTCTGGATTCAGGGTTGAGATGCAGCTCTCCAGCATGTCTGGGACATCCAAACTTTGAAGCTACGTGTCGGAAACAAATATTCAGTTCTTTGGCAAGACGCTTTGAACTCTTCCCTGCTTGCCTGTGGCCAGTTGAGCTTTGCATGCCAGTGCCCCAAGAAAAATCCTCGGGAGGACGCTGCCAGTTGTAGCTGCTGCTTTTGGTGTCGCATGTGACTATGCTGATAGACTTGGGAACAGTACTGTGCGTATCATGTGTCACTCCAAAATACCTTAATGTTTCATTCATCTGTAATAAGCTAATCACCCAGAAATAAACTGTATGGCCTGGCAGTTACTGTGTGGGTTTGAGAGCGGAGCTTCAGCAGGGGAGGATGCAGCAGGCTCTCTGAGCACCGTTAGCCTTCACAGCGGGGAGCCTGGCCTGAGAGTCTCATTCCCCCTTTCTATCTCAGGGTACTCATTAGTTCGCATTAAGGAGCAGTTGCTGATAAATCATATTATGAGGCCGGCCATAATCGCTCTTTGAAATGCTGTCTCAGTGAAAATTTATTGCACTTGAGCCTTCAGTGTGGTTACGCTTGAATTTTATATCGCTAACGTGGTGGTAAATAAAAAACCCCATTTACTCAGCTGCTCGCAGCGCACTCGTAATACCTCAGCTGAGTTGCCTCCCTTTTAACTTTATTGCTAAACACATACCAAGTAAACTGCAGATAAAATACCCAGCGCTCATATTTGAGGAAGGTTCACGTCCAAGCGCCTTCCCCACAGCAGGTTCCGTAGAAGGGCACAGAAGCCCGCGGAACTGCCACTCACCCTAAAGCCTTCTGCAGACAGCTACAGCTCTGATCTTCAGCATCTTCAAATTAAAACACCATCCTGAATTCTCTGCACCGTGGATCGGGTGTGGAAGGGAAAATTGGGTCCTGAAGGTTGTTTTTGCCAGATTATTTGTGGAGTCCTTCGGTACAGCTTGGTTTTAAGAACAGGGTGCTTATGACATTTTAATGTTTACAAACATTTGTATTTTTGAAGCTCGGAATTCTTAGGGAATATGCTGGCCTGCCCAACATAAATACCTGCCCTTTTGTGTGCTCCACAACGCTGGAAATCCTTTCAACAGGCATTGTGCTTCTCTGCCTGTTAATGCCTGTATCTTTTTGAACCGCCAGCCACTTCTCGGCTCTAATGGATTGAGTAAAGCGCTAGTGTTGAGTTACAGGACCACAGGGGAGAAGGCATCTAAAGTCACTAAATTTAAAACCGAGGGATCTGAGCCAAGTCTGGAAGAAGAATAATGGCCATCAGAAATGGCATCAATCCTCTAACCTAATTTGTCATTTTTGCTTTGTTTTGACCAATGTGCAACCCTCACTCCCTTGGAACAGGCAGAAGCAGCTGGTTTTCCAGCCGGCAGGGCGAGGGGCTCTGTTCTCACTCGGTCCTTATCCTTTGAAATCAAAAACCGCAGCGGTGAAGCTGTGGCTGCTCCGCCGGGATGTGTTTGGGAAGTCTGTGACCCGGCCTCAATGAGGAAGAGATTAGAACCGAGAGACAGGAAAAACAAACAGCTCTTCCGCTTGCCAGAAAAGTGGCTCGTCCATCACGGACAGCCAGGCATGGTGGCTGCCTGCAGCAGCCTCCTCCCAGTTGCTCTGGCCTTTGCATCGTGCTCTCAGGTGGAGGAAGATCGTGATGAGGAGGCTCCTGGAGGTTTCAAAGCCGTGGGCTGAGCTAAGCCTGGGTGAGCCTGCAAGGACTGGTCACTGCCTCGGGGGTGGCATAAAACAAACCCCTTCTCCGCTGCAGTGACTCAGCGACACGAGGATGCTTTGAATAATGTCCTGCAGCAGCTCGTCTCCTGTTGGACAGACAGACTGTGGTTGCATGTCTGTCTGCCTTGCTTAGCAAGGCAGTGTGTGTGATGCATCATCAGTGCAGGGGATTAGGAAAACACAGGCTTTGGCGGAGCCGCTCCCGTTGGACGGAAGCCTCTCAGATGCTGTGGTTTCTGTGCTTTAGCTTTCTCATCTGTCCTGCACTGCTTTATTATTGCACTGGGGACTTGTCTGCTTCTATGGAGGGTTTGCTGGATTCAGTTTTATAGCCGAAACTGTAAATGAATTCTGGCATCCAGTCTCGCTCTGTGGATGTGCAGGGAGCAAAGGCATTTAGAGAACAAAACCTCGTGTGGAGCGTTACCGTTGCATACGCACGTATTATTCGTATCAGGATTGCCTGCTGTATGCTGAGGGCGCCAAGCGTGGAGTCCAGCCTAGGAAGAGACTCCAGTGAATTTTTCAGTTAAGTGCAACTGCTCTCGATGGTCTCTGCTAGTCCAAAAAAAAGGAAAGAAATACCAGAGCAGCCCTTGGATCTTATGGTTTGTCTTATCTGTCCTGCTGGAGCTGAGGAGCTGTTTCCAATAAGGCAGCGTGAAATAACAGGCATGTGGGGATGGAAGGTCACTTTACCCTTCTGCACTGATTGTGGGTGGCCGTCCTAAGGGCTCTGGGGATTGTTTCATGCAAGACAGAATGTGCTGTCTACGGGAGACCATGTGGTTGTATAGAAAAGGAGATTTTAAAAGAGAGGGGAGGGGATTCTTTGGCTGCCGGTGTGCCACCCTGCAGAAAGAAAGGCTCTCCCTGCTTCTCACTCACAGGAGCATCAGCTCCCCACCTGACTGTACGGAGGGAGGGAGAGTGGGACCTACGTGCAAGATCAATGGTGCAATTAATCTCTTGGTGCTCTTCTGCTTGTAGCAAGCTGCTGCATCCAGTGCTGCCACCGATTGATCACTTTGTAGGTCACCTAATCTCCGGCTGTGCTTGGCACTGTAATTGCCCTCTGGGAATGAGTTGTACACCTGAAAAGCGGGCTTCTAAGCCAGATAATCTCTGCTGTAAAGCTTTTGTGCCAGAGGAGACAGGGCTTGTTTCCTCCCCTTATTTATATTTTGTTGCCAAGGTTGTTTCTCTGGTGGCCAAAGTCAAAGCTGTTTGGGGCAGCCCAGTAGCTGGTTCTCAGTAGTAGTTTGAAATTGTTCTCCTTGACACTTCTCCAAGAAAAGATGATTCACTGAGAGAGGTTGTGGCTGTGTCTGAGGGGAAGGGAAGGGAAGGAGCCTTCTCTTGGAAGGACTCTTCCTTGAACCATTTCTTTTGATTTGCTCAGCAGCTTGGCATGCTCTATGCCTGAGTTAGCTTTTGTCATTCTTCCATGAGAAAGGGCAAAAAATAAATGTCCTAGCTTGGAAAACAGGTGGCAGAACAAACAAGGTGCTGTGGGAAGGAAACAAATAGCTTGACGGATGCAAGGGGGAAACCTCACTGAGTTTAGATCATCACCATAAACAGCGCCTCATTCAGAAGGACTGAACACAGCCTGACTTACAGGAACTTAGGACAGAGCCATTAAAATCTCAAGACCTGCTACCAGGTCATGGACAAGGTCCTGGAAACCTGATCCCTGTAGGCACCCAGCCAGAGCAGGCCGTGTGAAAGAAGCACAGAACTTTGAAAACAAGGCAGCAAAAGGAAGACGAGAGTACGAGCGGTGTGGTCGCGACAGAGGGAGTTTGTGTTGCTCACGCTGGGCCCCCTCCTCGCCTTCAGCTCCTGAGTTTTCCTGGTGCTGTAGCTCAGGGGGGTAGGTGGGACAGGAGGTCCTTCTGGCTTCTTCTGGAAGGGACCATCTGCTTCTCTGCTGAAGAGTGAAACTACCACGGAGTCTAAAATCAAGATGTAAAAAGCTCAGACCAAAGTTGACGCTCTGCAGCACGTTGTCCAAGGTGGCGAACGTTTGGCTTCCATCCTTGCCAGATTCTCCCTGACCGAGTGTACGTAACTTGGTCACTTTTCTGAGTGAAGTCCACGTTAGTAAAAGAGTAATGGTGTTTTCCTTCTCACAAAGCTTTTTCTTGTCTTGATTGTGTTGGCCAGAAGCTCTCTGGAAGAGTGCCCTTCTGAGTGAGTGTCCAGGGCACAGCAGACCTCCAGCCTTGGCTGGACCTCAAGTTCAGCGTGTAATATGCGTGTTATGGAATTACTTGTATGCAGCAAAATGTAGGTTCTGGATACAATCACGATACTTCCACTCCACGAGTAGCTGCACTAGCCTGGCACCTTGCTGGTTTTGTTCCTGCAATAGTTTGTTTGTGTGGTTTTGACCTTGTGCTCTGATACCTCATACAGAGTTTACAGCAATTTCTTTTTGTAGGGTTTGTGTGCAGCTTCTCCATTAACTTTGAGATCAACAGGGATTGAAGCAGAATAATTGTACCTAGGGTTTGTTTGGGTTTTTATTTAGTTTATCTAATGTGTTTCTGGAATTGGATTGAACCAGGCACTTACAGTGTCTTTGTGGAAAGCCATCCTTTGTTCTTGCATGCTTTGTTAACGCAGAAGACTGTGCATCTCCAAATACTCACAGGTAATTGTGTCGTTTCTATGTCTTCTCTGCAGCTCCTTCATCCCCAAGTTCATTAACCATCTCTTCAAGTGCAAACCTATCAGCATGGTGGGCGCAGAACAGGTAAGAAAAAGTCTTTCCATTGGCTGTCATATTTTACAGCTTTTGGATTCAAGAGATCGAGGCAGTTTGTGGTGAAAAGGGGCAGAAAGCTGAGTTACATGTCCCGAACTCTGGTGCAGCCGAGTAAACGGGGGTACCCTCGGGTACAGGGCAGAGTGGAAGCAGGTTTATAGGGATCCTGCCACAGGGAGAGGGGCCCTAGGCACCATGCCCGGCAGAGGAGCTCTCGCTTCGCCCATCAGAGTAACAGCAGCACAGGAACAACAAACCCCTTACACACCCATCTAAGGAGTCGTGATGAGATCGTCTTCAGTGTGCTCACTCCAAGGAAAAGAAAGCAGCTCACGGCAGAAACTATTGCCAGAAGCTCCCTTGCTCTTCTCAGAAAGACTGCTGGTTTTCTGTCCCATCCTTTCTCAAACCTCCGTCTGCTGCTACCGTGCCTTCTCCTGGGGTTAAACTCAAGCCTGCTGCATCTCTGCTCAGAAGAGCTGGGGTGTTGTCAGCCTGAAGGTGCTGGTTGAGATGTGCTTCCCCTTTCCTCCCCTTCCAGAAGTCCAGGTGGAGGGTGGGCAGTGGAGCAGGCCTGTGCAGTAATGGGTTTAATCCTTTTTTCTTGTATGTGTCTGCTCCTTAGAAGGAGTCGAGGTAGGAAACAGCATTTGGAGGGGAAGTGAGACCACAGGAAAACTTTACTGAAAAAAGAACCCTCAAAAAAACCCCAACAAAACCCCAACCCGAAAACCCGAGTGTCCAGGCAGTTTCTCAGCTCATGTAGTTTAAACACCAAGTCTTTTTTGTTTTTTGAAGTGTTGGGTATATCACACACGCAGCGTTCTGGGTCTCACGTGACAGCGTGCATGCCAAGCGCAGGTTGGTTCCTACGCGTTCCCTGTGTGGGCTGGGTGTCGGTGGTGCTCAGCACCACGTGCCTGTGGCAGTGGCGTGCCAGCTCTCCAGCAGAGCAGTGCCGGAGCCTGCCAGGGACTCGGCGTGCTGCTCCCAGGTGCTGGCTCCTTCCTCTCCAAGGAAGTGAAGCCTTGGGAGCCCAAGGACTCAGCAGCCTGATGGCAGTTTTGCTGGAGCCTGTGTCCTGGCTGAGCTCCAGAGAACGCAGATAGGTTTTTGCCTCCTCTGGTTTGTCTGCTGGTTATGGATGGCCGCTGTCTTCCTCTGCTCAGAGCCGCACAGGAGCCGCATTGCGGAGGCGTTGTGGACGGCATCATGGAGTGTAGTGTGGTGTTTTCTCTGTTCTGTCCCCGGAGTTGGAGGCCCTGGGTTTGGTGGGAGGTTTGAATCCTGCTAGGCTGGAGAGGCTGCAGTGCCCGGAGACAGGACAGTTTCTTCCCTGCAGCAACGCCTTCCAGGCCTCGCTTCCTCAGGTGTGGCAAACACATCAAAACCCTGCTCGTGGTGAGGGAGAGCCATCCCCACCTCTGCAGCTCAGCAACTGAGACCCAGGGAAGTGACAACCCAGCATCTGGGGCTCAGGACTCGCCAGCTCTCTCCCAGGACCCTGTCTCCCCGTTGGGCTGTGGGAGCTGTGGGTACTGCAGGATGCTGAGACATGACCTCAGGGAAGGAAGGACCTGCAGTTACTGCCACTTGAATTACCATCCGCCGCCCCTTGACAGCAGCCCCTGTCCCCGAGTGGCACATGAGTGGCCAGCGCAGGGTGTTTATTGCCCTCAGACCGTGGGTGCAGCTGCAGGGCTGGAACCCTCCATCTCCCACTCTGCCCGTGGGGTGGGGACCCCACTGCTCTGCGAGGGTGAGGGTTGGATGAGGCAGGCTGTCAGCTGTCTCTGCACGTACAGCTGCTCCCCCGTGGGCTGATGCAATAAAAAAGAAGACAGAATCATCCCTAATGGGAGTGCCGAGAACTTCAGATCGGTGCCTTAAAGCTGCCTGGGTTTTAGGCATCAAAGACGGGTTCTGAGCGGTGCGCATCTGCAAAATGAAACAGGAGCTTTACATCAAAACCTTCCTCTTTCTTAATGGAAAGCAAATGAGTGAAGCACCGTTCCCACTCGTCTTATGTGATGAGCCATAACCTGAGAGCGATTAAACGAAGTCTTCTTTTAAATAGGCATCTAAAGTGATTAACTGGTTGCCAGCAGTGGGCTTGTGACTAATGTTAAAAGGGTTTAACTGTATTGGCATAATGCAGTTACAAACTGTTCCTTTGAAGCAGGCTGGGGAGGTTTTTATTAGCCTGGTTTATGGTGGATAGATCTCATTGTAAGTGGGACATACCTTCCTGGGGTTAGCTGTACAGAGGTCTTCAGCAGCTGATCTCCTCTGTCTCTGCAGAGTGTGGGTCCTCAATTGCCTTCACATCTTCTTGAACACCTCCTGGTCACCCACTGGCATCTTTCCGCACCAGTTGCTCTCCCCTGCTGCAAATGGTGCTGTGGAATATGCTTTCCCAGCCTTCCCTGTCCTAAACCCAGCTTTTCCTGCTGTTTGCTAATAATTGTGTTTGAAATCTGGACGCTAGGGCGGTATTTACAGCGGTGTTCGGTGCGGGGAGCAAGACGTAGCGGGGTTCACTTTCTGTCTCTGTGACGGTTTTGTCTCTCTGACTTTACAACAATTCTCCATCTCGGCAAGTTCTGGCAGTGAGTCAGCAGTGCCGGGAACCTGGGATGGGTAACAGGAGAAACTGGGCGAGGGGACAGATCCTGTGAGTGCTGCAGAGTGCACAAAACTCCCGCAAGACATCAGAGCTTATGTGGGAAAGACGTGAACTCCCCAACCACGGAAACATCTTCCGTCCATGGGATCCCTCGTAGACATGCAGGAATCCAGCTGTGATAGCCTGAGCGACATCAGGCTCCAGCAGCTCCAGGGTGCACAGAGCTGCTCGTTTGCCTGGTGGGTTCCTGCTTTCTCAGGTCGAGGTTGATGGCACCGGTTCATCCCCTGCAAGCCAGGGAACAGGCTGCACACGTCAGCGATACACTGCCGCAGGTAACAGGGGCCAGACTGGAACTGGTGTGACCTCCCTGTGCTCCTTGGCTCAGCCCTTGGCCTTTGAACTGAATTCCCACGTGTGCTGAAAGCCATACCACAAATGTTCATATTGTCCACGGTGCCTCCTGGGGGGGGCTGCAGTGCCCGCAACGTTGTGCATTGCTCCAGGAGCTTCCACCTGCTCCCGAGAGCCAAATTTGCAGGAGGTGCACAGGGTTTCACTCTCGCTGCTGTGTAAGTAAATGATGCTCCTCTTCCTCCAGTGTGATTCCAGATTTCTGTCCCTCTCTGGTCTTGTCACCTCTTCAAACATACCTCATGCAATCACAGGAGTGTGGTATTTGGGGTAATTTAGCTCTAAGAAACCCTAACCCACAGCATTTGTCATGCGACAGTGCTTGGCTCTCTGGGCTGAATTTTGTGGCTGCTCCTTTCTGCTCCTTGAGCTGTTGACCTCATAAAAACGAGGATAGAGGCTGTGAGTTCTGGTGTACCAGTGAGCACAGGATATTGAGCACTTCTCACTGCAGCTGTATCGTGTTGCAGTTTCCTTTTTAAAGAAAGAAAAAACCCAGTGGTTGAGTAAATGCAGAAAACCTGACACAATGGGTTCTGGGGCGCAGGAGGAAGCACAGTGTTAATTCATTTGACCTCAATATTTAAATAATGATACGGCTGCAGGTAAGCGAGATTGTTTCACTTTATACTGTCGAGGGGGAGAGGACTGGGGATCCCTGCGTTATGTGCCAGGTGCTGAGCTGTCGTTCTGAGTCCAGCAGAGCAGTGCTCTGTTAAACTCAACAAACGGTGCTGGTACGTAGCCACGGGTGATCGTGTCTCCTTGAAGTGTCGTTTTGTGGGTCAATCCCTCCTGTTCCTGCAGTCCCCTTTACAGCGTGGGAAGAGTTAAACTTTTAAAGAGGTTGGATTATAGCAGCAACTGGAGCTTGGTAAAAGGGTCCTGAGTAATAGGGTGCCATTAACTCTTGCAGCTGCTGCTGGACACTCACTCTCTGAAGATGGTTCTCCTGGATCTGCCCTCCATTGGGTCCCAAGTGGTGAGGAAGGCTCCTGCCAGCTACACAAAGATAGTGGTGAAAGGCATGACTCGGGCTGAAATGATCCTGAAGGTAACTCAAGACTTTTGAGAACCTGCCAGCCAGACTGCTGGACTGGGAATCGGAGCGAACGAGTTCCAGGGGGCCCTTCCTTTGAACGCGGCAATCTGCAATCGCACATGAACATATGCGAGCTCGTCCGGGTGCGCTGCCAGCTGTTCTACAGAACTGCCTTATTCACCTTGGTTTTGCCCCACGCTCTCTTAATGTTGCATTTGGGTTTTCATCCTCATTTTTCAAGGTAACCGAGGGCTCAGGTCTGCTTATGAGGAGAGCTGGGGCACCAGATTCCCTCGAGAGCTCGTGAAAATCAGAGCTAGCATCCCAAAGCGTCTGCCACGGGGCAAACCCCCCAGTTCAGGTTACTCCGGGCCTTTGTGCAGACTCCGTCACGCCGGGGAGCCAAGCTGTGCTTGAGTCACCTGTTTACTGTCTAGTGTAACAGCCAGTGCAAACACGTCTGGGTTACTGTACTCACCAGAGGCCGCTTTCATTTTCCAGACCTGGTGCCTGGAAAATGACCCAAAAGCAGCGCGTTGTCTTCATAGAAAGCAACAAGCAAAGCAACCCCGCCTTCCCCCCTGTCGCTGGAGTAAGTTACGTTTGTTCCCCCGAGAGGCCATGGGAGCTGAGCAGTTGTACCCTCCTAGGAGGCGGGATTGTCCCCTGCTCCCAGCAATGCTGTGAAGATGTTCCTGTGAGGGAATTGGTGGCACATGGGGTCAGGCAGGACGGGCAGAGCCTGCCAGAGCCTCCCCAAAGTGCAGCCAAGGCATGGAGGGGGCGTGGAGCCTGGGCTCGCCTGCTGCTCGGTGTGGCTTTGCTCCCATGCCCAGGGTAATGTCACAGCAGGGTTTGTGTTCTGAATTCAGAAATTCCTTCTGCGATTCCATGCAGGTATTAGTAGATACGTTAAAGCAAGTCTACATTTTCTTAGAAATAACCTGAAGAAAAAGACCCCGATACTGCTAGTAGAGGAACGGGGAAGATTGGTGCCTGTTGCATACAGAAATGTTCTTTCCTTAGAGCTTATATGTGAATCAGAAAGATAACGGAGTTAATTTGTCTGCCCTTAACATCACACTGGCTTCCCTGGGATTGAGGTGAAAGCAGCTACAGACGTGCCTCAGGCAGGGAGGGCAGGCTGGGGGGGGTGCCCACA
>NW_010419401.1:59591-63229 GCF_000710305.1 Buceros rhinoceros silvestris
CAGACATCCCGCGCTTGCCCTGCTGCTGCATAAAGCCCTTCTGCCAGCCCCAGGCGAGGGCTCAGTGTTCGTATAACTAGTCACTAAACAACGATGTGCTTGTGGTGGTGCTCAGCGCTTTACGGAGTCAGGCCCCAGGTAATCAGCAGGTGATGGGGCTGAGTGGTTGGTGGGGCAGGTCTGTAATCGCAGTGACTGAAGAGATCACCCCGAGTCTGGGTGACCCACACTTGGCGTTCGGGGCTGCTGCCAGCACCCATCTCTTCACGTTGGGAGGGAAAAAAGGCTCTCCAAGTGCCTGCTCCCGCTGGACCGCCAGTATTTCTGTGGGGAGGTTCCTTGCAGGAGCCCCGTGCCGACTGCTCCTCTGGCCGGTGTTTGCCTGGCGGCCTGTCTCTTGTTATCAGTGCTCGTGCTCTCTCTGCTGTTTCCAAACTGTGCATTAAGGGATCTTTTTCCTAAGAGCTATTTCACCCCATCAGAGGCACAGGCCATACGCTCCTCCTCGGTGCTTCAGGGCTCTCCTACCTAGGACAGAGCTGGTTCAGAAGCGATGCCCCCGCTGTGTACCGCCATACCGGTATGCAGTATCACACCCAGGCTTATACCAGTGCAGCTGTACTGGTGCAGGGGTGTCACTGAGCCCACAGACGGCACCAACAAATTCATTCAGCTAAGCCCTACAAAGCGCGGATGCAGGCGGGGAGGAGGGCGTTGGGGTGCGCACGTCCCGCGGAGCTCTTTCCTTTCTCCTCTGGCTCCGCTGTCTGAAGTTCCAGCTTTTCATCTTGGCAGCAGGTTTTTACAAGGGCTGTAAATTAAGGATTTATAAGTGTATACACGGCTATGATGTTTCATTGGTCTGAAGTGCAAGGAAAGAAAGAAATGACTCGGTGACAGACTACAGTGTGGGGTCAGCTGGGTCGATGGAAACATATGGAAATGTTTTCAGAGACAGGGAAGAGCCTGGTGCTGTGCTGTTTCTGCCCTGCCTGCATGCACACGTTCGCACACACGTTCACACACACTTCCCCCAGAGATGGGTTTGCTGCCCAGCATTATCAAACACGTGTCCTCTGCGGAGCTCACTGCTTATGTAAGGAAAACAGAACAATGAATAATCATTTTTCCAGCTTCAAGGCTATTTTAATTTTTTTTCCTGACTTGACCGTTGCTGGGACTCCAGGGTGTGAGCTCCGGGGCAGACATCAGCGGGGGGCTCTCATGCTGCCCCCCATCTCTCCAGAGGAGCTGTACCCAAAGGACAGAGCAGCTGCAGGTGGCACCGCTCACCCATCGGGTGATGTGGCAGAAGCAGGAGGACTTCGCGGCAGGTTGCTCTGCCCCACGCTGTCCTGGGGACAGAGAGTGACTGCAGAGCATGGTCAGGTTCCTCTGTGACACCCTCTCTCTGCCTCCGGGCAGGGGCGAGCGAGTGGGACACACGACAAAGTGAGGGCCCGGACTCCGTCCAGGCTGCCTGATCTGCTGGGGACTTTTTGAGCGTCACCACTGCCCCGAGCACTGCCTTCCTCCCCAGCCAGTCTTCCTCATGCCACAAGATAAAATCTGGAGCTTTCACAATACACCGGGGCACGCCAGCCCACAGAGTGCTGCTGCTCTTTGAGACGCAACACGCAGCTCCCTGGCTCTGAGCACCGCTGCTGTGTGGGAAGAGACCCCGTCCTCCTCCTTGCTTCGCTTCACTCACCTCTACCTCTCGCTAGCAGCACGTACGGCCTCTCTCTTGCTCCTTACGCATTGTAAGTTAGGAGAAGCCAGTCCTGCTGTCACCCGTGTGCCCAAGTTCACCAAGCACTCGCTTTAACTCACAGAATTTGTCTGATCTCTTTTTTCCTTGCCTTTGCAGGTGGTAATGGCTCCACATGAGCCCCCGGTTGTGTTTGTCGACAATTACATCAAGCTCCTTGCTGACTGCAGCACCGACACATTCCAGAAGATACTAGACATGAAGGTTAGAACCACTCCCAAAGTTTCTGCTGTCCATGAGCGCTGCATTGAGATCATTGGTCACTCTTTTTTTCGTAGAAATACAGCGGGATTTGTAGGGGGAAAAGCACTCTGAGGCCAGTGTATCCTCTGTACTCTCAAAGTGGGTAGAGCTGCTACTGGAGAATAGCTTTCCAGGTCACTTCGCGTGCTCTTACCTGCTCTGGCTCCTGGGGCTGAGCTCAGCTGTCTCAGGCTCAATCAAGGCAGGTGAACAAAAGGTTGAGGTTTGAAGGGGGCTGTCCTGGCGTTACTCTCCTTCATGCCTGCCTCTAGATCAAGGAAGTCTGACATCTCGCCTCACTGTTTCTTGCTCCTGCAGGGCCTGAAGAGGAGCGAGCAAAGCAGCATGCTGGACCTCTTCCGCCAGCGCCTGCCGGCTCCCCCCTCCGGCGTGGAGAACACCGGCTCCCTCTCGCTGAATGCCCCCACGCCCGAGCAGGAGTCCTCTCGGATACGGAAACTGGAGAAACTCATCAAGAAAAGACTCTAAGTGAGCAGAAGGAAGCTGTGTTGCTCAGGACTAGCTGCAGTGAGTGGGAGCAGAGCTCGTCAGACTTACAATGTACAGTATGCTGCTGACAACCCGCGTCCCATCACGCTGTGCCCTGCGATCTCTTAACCGTCGTATACCGTGGTGCTGCGTCCCCGTTCAGACCACGGGGGAATCTGACCACGGTGTTTGCCCTTAGACAGCTTAGCAGGAGAGAAACCCAGGACATTGCTGGGTCTGTGTGGTGGAGAAAATAGAGGTACCTGGAAATCAGCAGCTACAGAAACAGCTGAGGTGGATTCAGAGAATATCTGGCTTGGTGTCGCAGCCTTCAGCCTGGCTGAGCTCATGCTGCAGCACTGAGGATTTTGCCTGAGAGTTCGATGTTTCTGCTCACTCCCTCTTGCAGAGCTGTTCCTCTGTTTGATTGTTTGTTGTGAGAGAGGAGACCCACCCCAAACCACCAAACCCCCAACCCTTGAACAGCTGCGATCCAGGCATCTGTAGCTCCACTGGGTTAATGGGATGCCCAGGAGAGAGCCCCAAAGCAGATTTCTCCCCCGCTCCCAGGGCAGCCGTGCATGAACCACCACTAAAACAAACAGCAAGGCGACTCCTTTTCAGGACGGGAGGAGAGGGTAGAGTTAAAGCCTTCTGCACCTCGGCAAACCTCCTGCCAAAAAGCTGGCAGCTTCAGTCGCTGGTACAGCTTGAGGCCAAAGCCATCTCCAGCTGCTTGTTATTTCGCTTGCGTGTGCTGGACTCTCCCTGTGTCCCCCGTGGGAGCTCCTGAACCACAGCTCGTCCCCTCTGCACAAAGGACCGTTCACGGAGCTAATGTCGAGCAGCACCAGCCCCTTGTTCTCGCTGCAGCCGGCGCGTGCTGAGCAGGGGCGTGCGCCTTTGGCACCTGCGCTGCCCCGCAAGGGGAGAGGCTGGAAGTGTTGGCCTTAACAGGGAGCCGGGGCCTCTTCCTGGGGCAGGACACTTACACCCACCCTCAGACTTGGAGGGCTTTCCTCTGCTTCTCTGAGCCTCAGCTTGCACCAGTGCAGAGAGGAGGAGAACCAGAGGTGAAATATTTCGTGTAACCTGCCCCCCCCCCCCACTCCTCCCGGGGGAGCACACACGACAA
>NW_010419401.1:63274-66820 GCF_000710305.1 Buceros rhinoceros silvestris
GCCTGCCCCCCCCCCCCCTCCTGCAGGGAGACGACACCTTGTCATTAGCAATGCTGGATTTCTTCCCAAACTCCTCTGTACCCTTTCGGGGGGACTTCGACGGCATTTGCCCAGCCTGGACGATTGAATCCGTAGGGGTTTGGGGGCAGATGGACCAGTCGTGCCTGCTCTATTTGAACTCAAGTGCAGGAAGAAGCAGCCCTGTAGCAGCGGGGCGGGTGAGGAGCAGTCGTGCTGACAGACGCCTTCTTGGGAGGGTCGGGCTCCCCACCAGGTCAGGTGTGGGCCTTGGGACGCTGTTTATCAGGGGCTGTGCTCTCTAGGGGTTGTAGCGCTCGCTGCTGCACCTCTGGGAAGTATTTTCAGGGGTCCCCAGGCTTGGGCCCTAGCCGCAGCGTGCGGGTGCTCAGCTGCAGAGAGCCACAGGGGTGACATCTGTCCCAGAGCAGCAGCAACAACGCTTGTGGGGAGGGGTGGCGGTTTCTCATCACTCTGGTTTTACAAATCTTCCCGAGTCTGCTGCTGCTTCCTTTATTTCCTCTCCTGCTCTCACCTGGGGTGACCAAAGAAGGAACAGTGGCCAAAGGCGCGTCGGGCTTACAAAGGGCCGTTCCCCAAGGACGGACTGTCTCAAGGTGTGGGACGCATTATCAGAGCCGGAGCCGGGGAGGAGGGAACGCGGGTTGGCAGAGTTTAGTATTCCTGTGGAGGGATAATTTATTTTAGATTAGTTTTTCTTTGCTTTGTCTCTGGATGACTCTGACTAAATTAGGGATGGCTGCAGATGCTGTTCGAGTTATCGTTGTGTGTCTTTCCCCGGAAGTGTCCCCCGTAGCATTCTCTGCATTTCATTCTGGAGATAAGAGGAAATAAAAGGAAAAATGCGTGTTTAGTTTCAGCCTTTGAAGAAAGCTACAGCTCTGGGTGTTAGAGCTCCCTGTTAGAGAGCAAGTCTGCATTTTGCTGCTTTTGGTGTGAGTGTTTTGTCCCCTGGCTCTTGGGTGGCACGTCTGTATGTGGCTGTTCACTGTTTGGGCTTTACCTCTCTGGGGAATAGAGGATGATTTTTTTCTGTATAAAATGCCACTTTTTTATGGGTTTTGGCCGAGGTGTAGTTCTGGCTGTATGTCGGAGTGTGGCACTAAAATGAATTAAACGGTTGCTAATGTTCATCTGCTGGGTGTTTTCCGTACGCAGCAAACCCCAGGGCTGGGCCGGACCTCACCCAGAGCACGCCAGAGCCCGGGCGCCGTGTGCCCGTCTCTAGAGCCGTCCCCTGCAGCCTCTCGCTGTTCGGGCTTTTCCACCTTCTGCTGCTCCAGCAAGCGACTCTCCACCGGCAGCATCTCCCTTCACAGCAGCTCTCTGCGCCGTGCGGGCGCTTCAGCCGAGCTGATCTTGTGCCCCACAATAATCGGATTGTTCCTGATGACTTTAACTGCTGGAGAGATTCCTGAGAAATCCTGATTTTTCCTTTGAAATTCATTAGGAGGCAGCGCCCTTTTTCCGCACGATGCCTGACGTTGGAGGAGTTTCTCTCGCTTGGAGGATTAATGACTCATTTGCTTCCCTCCTTCCACTCTGCCCGTCCTGCCCCCTCTGCCCTTGGGCAGGAGCAGCCCACGCCAGACGACGCGAGTGTTTATTTCTTTCACCGGATTTACAGCCGTGAGTTCGAACATCTGAGTGACGATGTCCAAGTCTCCACCAGTGTGGAAACTTATTGTGATATTTAGCTCCTGGCCTCTGCCGCCAGGGGGAAAGCCATTGATCACTTCTCTGCTGCAGAGGATGAAAAATGTCCGCTTTATTGATTAACACATAGGGCTATATATCTCTACTAAGCCCCGCCCATCGTGGGCGGCCACCGCACTCCCGTAACGCAAGCACGCAAGCACGTAATCTTCCGACCGTCCATACTGCCACCCAGCGTCCATAACAGTGTACTGCAACACACCAGCCCTTTCTTGGCCGCAGCTGGGCGGCGGCAGAGGTGGATGCTGTTCGGCAGCGCCAGGCCCCTGCTCCGCTGTGCTTAGGAAAATGAGCTGAAGCGCTTGTCTTCGGGCCGTGTCAGAAAAGGCTTTGGCAGGAGCGTTCCTCCGCGCGCCCGCTCCCTGGGGCCGGTTACACCGGCTAGTGCTGCTGTCATCCAAAGTTTCAAGCTTAAAACCTGCTCGTTCCCTTCTCTCAGCCAGAGCAGCTCCGCTGGTCCCGAGCCAGAGGCCCGGTGGGAGCACATGGGCTCGAGCCCTTTGCCAGCCTCGCCTTTGAGAGCACAGGGACCTCTGGGCGTCCCAGACCCAGCGCTGCTCGGGCTGCGGGGGGTCCTGCTGGGAGCGGGGCTGGGGTAGGCTGCCTGGGCTTTCGCCTCCCCTGGGATACAGGGTCACCAGGACCAGAGCATCGCAGATTGCCTGTGCTCAGGCCCCTGGGAAGTGCCCTGGTGGTGGTGCCCTCCTGCTGCTGGCAGGACACGGGAGCCCATGGAGCCGCCGTCATGGTCTGGATCCTGTGGGGAGGAGAAAAATCAGCCTTCGCTGCTCACAGCACACGGAGCTTCCCCGATGCCCTGGGAGAGCCTCGGCTCATGGGTCGCTGGTTTACGAGGGTGGAGGCAGCAGGGCCGTAAAAGCCGATCAAAACTCAGCAGCGTCAGCGCTGTGCTGTCAGCGTTCGCCCCTGCAGCCCAACCGCTCCCAGGGCTCCCAGCAGCTATCCCAGCGCCTGGGAGCGTCGCTGCGAGCACAGCTCCCGCGTCCAGCGGGTTCACGCTCTGCTCCGTGGGGAGCAGCCCGGTATTTCCCATCCTTTGGAAATAATTTTCCATTGTTATCAAGTAACACGGGATCCTCCTGACTGGCTTCCCGCGGCCGCGGCCCCTGCGCCCTGTCCGTGAGCCTATTGTTTGGTTGCTGATTAAGCTCAGCGCGCCCGCCCCGGTGGAAAGTCCTTTATGAAGGAGGATCTTGATAAGATACCGGTATCTGCTCTGTCCCGGCTGTGCACGGGCAGTTGGAAAGTAAATACCGTGGACAAACAGGCTGTGATGTACAGGCAGGGGAAGGGATTTCCAGTGCCGTCGGGGATTGCACGATCGCTGCGGTTTGAGAGGCTGGAAATGAAGAGGAGCTTTCCAAGGGCAGAGTACACCTGCCTTAAATATACATACAGTGGCTGTCGTTAGTACTGTAGTTATCAGGTAGTTAAATTGCTGGTTAAACGCTTCCTTTTCATCCTCCTAGGCAAGATTTCAGCTCTGGATGTTGGTGCTGCAGGAGATCCTCGGGTCTGAGCCCAGGGCAGGCTGTGGAGGCCCCTCGGCTGCTCAGACACCTCCAAGCCCAGATACGAGAGCCTGGGAGGACACCAAAACATGGGCCTTTGTGTCAAGCCACGCCAGAGCAGGAGGTTTTTTGGTAGTAAGAAACAAGTAACAAGATTTCCAGAAGCCGCTGCGGTTCTGCTCATCCCGAGCACCGAGATCCCTGGCTCTCGGACCCCAATCCCCACAGAAGCGGCTGTGGGGACGGGCGCAGCCCTCGG
>NW_010419401.1:66899-67966 GCF_000710305.1 Buceros rhinoceros silvestris
AGCCCTCGCAGGAGGCTGCTGGGAGGCGCCCCAGGTTCCCCCGCTCCTCGCCTGCCCTAACTCGGTTATTGGCAGCGTGGTTTTTAGCCCAGGAGCTGCACAGCAGCTCTGAAGTAATGATCGCGTTCATCTGGAAACGGCTCCAGCGCCTTCCGAGGCGTCAGGTTCCCCCGCTCCTCGCCTGCCCTAACTCGGTTATTGGCAGCGTGGTTTTTAGCCCAGGAGCTGCACAGCAGCTCTGAAGTAATGATCGCGTTCATCTGGAAACGGCTCCAGCGCCTTCCGAGGCGTCTAATTTCATAAAGGGCTTTTACGGGAGATTTTGGAGCAAGGAGTGATGAGCTTGTGGAGACCAGAATCTCTCTCTTTTTGGGATGCATTTAAATCAAAAGGAAGAAAACACCTGTCCAGCACATTTGCTCCAACCCCGAAGATTTCAATCAAAATTTTTAATGTTCTTTTTTTTTTCCATCTGCATTTTTCAGCAAAGACAAACAGCCTCATAGTATTTCTTCAAAGGAATGTAAATTCCTTGAGGAAGTCTCCGGAGTTCCCAGCACCGCATAGCTGCAAACCACAGACGCCTACGGCTGAAAGCTCTGCTCTGCTTTTAATTTTGGGGCAGGGAAGGAATTCTTTTCAGGGGTTTGGGTTCACTGGTGCTGGGCCCGCCAGGCCAGGCTGCTTGTGACCGTGCAGGGGAGTGTTGACTTTGGCCAGCTGCAGGCAGTTGCTTTCACTCCACAAGAGTATTCCCCCACCAAACCTGATGACACGGCGCAATTATTTCATTAGGATTTTCCAAAAAACGTTCCCTCGCTCTCCTCTAGTGTGAGAAAAACCTTTTCCCTCTGTTTTCTTGTTTTGGCTTTAGCAGCTTTGCCTGAAAAATGCAATTAAGGGGGGCAGCGCTGCTGCCTGCGTCCAAATCCTCGGGGAGGGGATGGAGTGGGGAACGCTGTGGGTTTTGAAGGGTGTCGTTGAACTCCTGGGGATGAGGGGAGCCTGTGCACAAGAGCTGCAGCTCTGCAGCCTGACCAAGGCCCCTGTTTCCGCTGCGAGCTGCT
>NW_010419402.1:0-1958 GCF_000710305.1 Buceros rhinoceros silvestris
TGCTGCAGAAGGACCTTTCCAGCACAGCAGCAAACCCGCAGCCGCCTGGGCTGGGTGCTGGTTCGGTTGTTCCTCCCCAGGTTCCTCTGTCGGTTTCCCGTGCCGGTGTCAGCCGTTAGCAGCGCCGGTTCCCTCCCCGGTCAGTGCGCTCTGCTTGTCCGGGCGTCCTGTCCTCACCCAGGGGCGCCCTCAGTCAAAGCCGCCCGCTTCCGAAATTGCGGAGTTCTGGTAGACAGCTTTCGGCAATCACCGTTTCCTTTTTCCTATTTTTGGCAGTTTTTCTTCATGTGCATTTCTGTTATTTTTTATTTAGAAGACGCAGGGGTTAAGCATCGTATAACGCGTTAAGTGTCCGTTTTTAATGTGTATTTGGCTCACGATCAGCTTGTCACAGTGAGGTCTGATATGCAGGATGAAGGGCTTCTCCTGGTACGTGCTCACGGGGATGAAGACGTTCCTGGTACGTTGCCTCATTTTCTGAAGAATGTTTTCTTTCGGTACGGGCTCTCTGACGTGGATGCGGTCTCTTCCGAAGGCCACCTCTGTGTGTATCTCGGAGCCCCCAGCAGTGCCCGTCTGTCACGTACCAGTGATAAAACCACCCTCCCCGTAGTGACAAAGCTTCTGTTGTCTGAACGGAGAGCGAGGCGCCTGGCCAGGCGTTTGTTGATCGTCGCTGCCGTAACAGCCACCGCGTACGGCGGGGCCAGGGGCGCTGTGTGCCATCCCTGCCTTTAGGGAGCTGCGTTTGAGCTTTAGCCCTGCTGGCTTCAGCCTTGCCGTGCGGAAGGTAGTGGCACTCCTTCCCGTATTGGTCAGGGGCTTTGGTCCAGCCCCGTGCTGCTGGCCAGCAGTTCTGCACTACCAGGTGGGGTTTGGTTAATGCTGAATTTCGGTACTACTCTCGGGAGACTATAAAGCAAAGCGTGCTATAGATGCCTTACAGATAGTTACATATGCCATGACGGCTCAGTAATTGACAACCAAGTGCTGGGTCTGTAAAGACTCCGTACCCGGGCTAGTGGTGTCTTTGTGCAGTACTGTTCATGTATCGCCTTTATTAACGTAAACACTGCGTGTTTAATCAGAGAAATCTCAAGTCTGAACAGCCATCCTCTGCAGCCAGAAACTGAGCTTAGAGCAGCGTTCCCTCACAGGTGGAAAATGCCAAGGGTCTTCGTTGAGAACAGGGCAGGAGTAAACGATGTAGAATTTCTTAGAGTTGAGGGAACTTTCCTGTATCAAAAGTGGAGGTTGTGGGGCGAGCTAATGCTTGTGGAGTTCTTGTGAATTGTTGAAGGGAATCATACTAGGTGTAAGATTACAATTAGCCGTGAAAGCAATTTGAATAGACACTCGGTGGCTTTTTGGCTGCTGGAGTCCTGAGATGGTGGAAGGCGCGGGTCTGATGCAGTGTTTGGAACGTGGCTGGTGATGCGGAATTGCTCAAACTAGATGCCTCATCGTGTCTTTGCGTTACGGTCTGTAAGTCTGGCTCACCCCTGCTCACTTGCTCCCAGCTAAATGCTGTGATCTGCTCAGGACTTAAATCACTTCACTGGCTCCCCAAGTGTCTTTTTAGATCACCTACGTGAGAACAACCAGAGAGGAAATAAACCAGCATGACAGAGCAGGTAAAAAGGCAGCGAGTGTGTACCACAGACAAAGAGAATCTTGAATTACCCAAGTTACTTTGTTTTGTTTTTCTAGGTAGCTGTGGAGCTTCCAGACATGACAGGTCCTTTGAGAGAAATCGCAGCTGGTGCGTGGGGACAAGGATGCAGTTCTCCAGTCCAAGAAGCCTTTTTGCCCATACAGAGCTTGCCCGTGTTGCACTGTCATGAGGGGGGAAGGAGAGGGCTTTATCATGGGCTCTCAGAGTGAGGAGATGGCTAACTTGCTTCCAAGGAGTAAGGACTCCTCTGCTATTCCAGCAGCCTGTTGCTGTGCCCCAGCGT
>NW_010419402.1:2053-3236 GCF_000710305.1 Buceros rhinoceros silvestris
GTCGTGTCCTGACTATCAGCACAACTGGGCAGGATTTGGGCTCCGTGCTTTCTGTCATGTGCGCTCAGTCTTCTGTGGGGAGTCCTGCAGATAATGCTCAGGCCGAGCTGTATCCCAGGCAGCTGCTGGGCCATTTGAAGCGGGGTTGGATGGAGTCTAGAAGGAAAGAGGATTGAGGAAACCCATTTTGAAAGCCAGACTTTCCCTTCTCCTCCTGGCTTGTCAGGTGCAGTGGAAGCATGTGGGTGGGGTGGTCTGCATTCTCTTGCCCCAAGTATGCAGCTGCTTCCCTTGCAGGTTCTCCAGAGCTTCATGCAAGAGTTGCCTGCTGCAAAAATGGGTGGATCAGGGCTGTGGGATGACCTGAGCTAGCACTGAGCATGCAGTTGCGAACTGGCACTGGGGCGGGGGGAATGTTTGTGCGTATGTCTGTGTGTTTCTTCCTTTTAAGACCTGGTCAGTAATTCATCTTATTTCACCACTATGGTTTTGATCTGATTCTGGGAGCCAAAAGGCAACTTTTGCTGTTGGCTAGCCACAGTCTACCACGCAACCAACCATACAGAGAAGAGTATCACTGAGTATATGATGGGTAGGGGTCTCTTATACACAGACACATATTTTTCAATATACGTATCATCATCATCATGGCTTGGCTTCGCGAACGAAGATCTGGGAAGGGCTTTTCCCACGCTCACTGCAAGCGATGAGTGCACCCTTTGGGCCTGCACGGTGGGTTTTTTAGGTGAGGCACCAGCGTGCGCGGAACTGGCTCCACCCTTTACACCTGAGGTTCATCTGCCAGGGCCTAGCGAGCTTGGACGGTGACAGCGAAGTCCTCGGGTCGTAGGTTTGGTTAGAGTGTCCTTCTCTTAGATGGAGCCTTACAGGGCTAAACGAGCTCCATCTGCCCGGGTTTGGAGTCACAGTTGTCCTTCTCCTAGGATGGTGCCCGAAGGCTAGTGAGCCCATCCTGCCCGTGGACACACTGTGTCTGACCCTTCAGCTGAGACCTGTCTGGCCTGGGAGACCCCACCGGAGGCACATGCCACCACCAGCACAGCTCTCAACCGCACAAGGGCACGCAAGCTCCTTCCCCACGGCAAGGGGGTGCCCGTGAAAGAGATACGTATGTATGTAAAATATGTATCTTCTTCCTCAACTGAGCTCCATCGGGATTCCT
>NW_010419402.1:3282-5598 GCF_000710305.1 Buceros rhinoceros silvestris
TGACCCTGTAGGCACAGAACATGGGGCTAACTTGGGTGATCAGAGAAGACAGCAGAAGTGAATAGGATCTAAACGTTGTTACAGACATGGAGGGTGAGAGTTAAACTCACCTGGGATAAATGGGATCTAAAGGGAAGGGACGTGAGCGGCTGTATGTGACTGAAGTATGAACAACAGTGTTAAGAACAAACATTATTAGCAAGGATGAGATGGATCATCAGAATAAGGATGCTGAGGTGAAGAGTGGCAATAGACGTATGTTACTGCAGCTGTCTGAGAGTTTTGTGTGTGCCCTAGAGTGACAGCTCGGAACTCCTAGTGCTGAATGGGACCTCGAGTGGATCCTGCTCCATCGTCAGACTTCTCTTTGCCAGAAATTAGGATACAGGTGAACAGCTGTTCAGTGGGAGGTGGTTTGCGTAGGCTATCACTGCCCAGTCTTTTGGACCGCAAGACTGTAATAGTTTGGGAAGGCAGGTGTGATAACTGTGTGTTCTATCCTGTTGGGAGGAGGATCTGAAGAGGTCAGAGATTCCTCACGTTTCAGTGGCAGCCTGCGGCTAGGGTAGCTTTAGGTGACTGCAGAATCACAGCTTCAGAGTCTTCGTGTCTTCTAAACATGTATTTTTTCATCATCATTCTCAGAAATAATCTTTCTCCTAAAGGAAGTGGCCAATAAATACTTGCCAAAGAACAGATAACGGTAGTTTAAATAAAGGCCTAAATGTTGGGGCTTTTCTTTCTTGGAAGCCTAGTGATAAGGCACTAAGGCCAAGTACTTCAGCGAAATTTTTTTTTTACAGGATTGATAGCTCAGGTTTTGACACTAGGGAAAAATAGGTACCTCTGGAATGCGATTTGTAAGGCTGCTTCAACATCAAAAAAAAAAGAAAAAAGACAAGAGGAGAGGCAATAAATGTAACACACAGTTACACAAGCCCTAACAACCGACAGAGGCAAAGACCAGGAATCTAAAATGAGGGAACCACTATTACATGCTCTGCTGAAATACCTCCTTGAAAAGGTTCAGCCAGATTCTTTGATGATATGTGATAATCATGTTTTGTTTGGCTTCTCAGAATGGGTCTTACAGGAAAGAGTAAGTTATGAGATTTTTTTTTTTTTAATTGAGGGAGGATTGTGGGACTGTGCAAAAAATACGGGGTCTGTAGGGGGAATAAAACCAGTTTGATCTACATATAAACATTATTTTAAATGTCCGGTCATTGTATAACTGCAAAATGGCCACGTGAAGTAAAGCAAATAAATGCTAATAATTAGAACTGTAACTGTTTGTTCTAAAATTTATTGTTTTGAAATTTATGTCTGGCATTCACCTATGTAGTTATTTCTGTAACGGTTGAATGGCAACCTGTAACCTTTATAATCAACAGAGCCAGCTTTTGTTTCGTCTCCCATTCATACAGACCCTTCAAAAATTCATGTAAATACACTTTTTCATGGACTCGCAGACTCACTGAGGGTAGAAGGGGCCTCTGGAAACCTCTAATCCAACCTCACTTCCTCAGTGCAGGGTCAGCTAGAGCGGGTGGTCCAGGACTGTGTCTGGCTGGGTTTGAAGTATCTCCAAGGGCTGAAACTCCACAATTTATCTGGGCACCTTGTTCCAGTGTTTCACCACCATCAGAGTAAAAATGTTTCTTCTTATGTTTAAGTGGACTTTCATGAATTTTAGTCCATTGCCCACTTCTTCTTGTCCTGTCCTCTCTCAGCCTCTCCTCCAATGTGAGATGCTCCAAGCGCTTCATCAGTGGCTCGGTGCCTCACTGAACTGTTCCAGTATGTTCATGTCTTCCTTGTGCTGAGGAATTTGGGACCAGACTCCATACTCGAGAGACAGTTTCACCAGCACTGGGGAGAGGGGAAGGATCACCTCCCTTACCTGTTGGTGATGCTTTTCTGAACAGAGGCCACTGGTCTACCAAATTACCTAATTTGTGCTTCAGTGGTAAGTTTATGCCCTGGCAGCAAACTTCATGGAGCTAATTAAAGAGGACGCGTAGTGGCATCTTCAGTGCTCTTCTGACTCTTTAACAAGCAGCAGGCAAAGCTACAGCAACAGACGAGCTTCGTACGCGCTGAGTGAAACTTTCAGGGCACGATGGTCTCCTGCGGCAGTGCTGCCAAATGTCGCCGTGGCGGCACGCTGGTGTTCTGGGGCACCCCGCCTCGAACCGCAGCTGACACTGCGGGTGAGTTACCACGGCGTCACCAGCAGAGCTGTTTCCACGGAAGGGCACAGCTGGGTTCAGCGAGGCCAGGTGTTGCCGCCGAGGAGGAGGGCTGAGGCAGCCG
>NW_010419402.1:5725-5970 GCF_000710305.1 Buceros rhinoceros silvestris
GGCAGCCGGGAAGCCTGGCCCCGCGGGGCGTGCGGAAGAGGGCCCGACGGTGACGGCTGAGCTGGTCTGCCTGCGCCGTGTGCTCCAGGAGGCTGGAAGGGTTGAGGGTGGACGGAGGGTAGTGACGGGGCTGACCCGGGCTGCGTCCCCCGCAGTAGGCTGACAGAGCTCCGCTCAGAGCTTAGCTGGGTGTTACCAGCTGGGCTGACGGGAAAGCTCGGCGTGCGGGTGGGACAGGGACAGGC
>NW_010419403.1:0-15168 GCF_000710305.1 Buceros rhinoceros silvestris
GGGTGCTGGGGAAGGCAAGCAAGAGGAAATGGCTGCTGAGTTTAAAAGTTCAGTTCAGTACAGTTCAACACCAGGAGCAAAAACAAAATATTTAGCAAACTCAAGCAGAAATGTACATCAAATCTCGAGTCAGATTGATGATACCTCAGTGACTGTATTTCAAAGGGATTTAGATGGTTATATTTTACGCTATAAGGAAAGTGTGATAACCATGCAAGTAAATGTTAATTTCCATGGAAATTACAACAATAAAGCACTTTGAGGTACTATCTTTCATGCAGCAAAGGTCCCAGGGTACTTTACTATTCAAAACAATTTAAAACAACATCAGACAATATTTTCTGTGTTTGATTTAAAATCAGCAATGAAAATCAGATTTTGCATTTCAAAAAATGATAAACGTTATTCATTCAGAGACAAAACTTCTGTTATGGTGATAACATTTCTGTCTCCTCTAGTCACCTGAACTCTGTACTTCCAGTCTACCTTGTTAATACTGCTGGATGGACCTTCCATCTGTCACTGAACATCTATCCTCCCTCAGGCAACAGCTTTACAGCGCTGAAAAACTACTAAATGGTACTTAAAGTTCAGATTTTCTTTTTGTCTCAGTCTACTGGTGAGGAAGAAAATGTCTTCCCAAACAACACTTGAACTGCAAATGGCACCAGAATATTGCCTTGGGGATATCAGCCCTCATTGTGCAATATGCCAGAACTCCAGCTCTAAGGAACGATTCTTGCTTGGTGATTTCTCAGCATTGTTCTTAAATTAAGTACCTCTGTTATTAAAAGGCCTGAACTAGAATAAATTTTGACAGGCTTGGCCTCAGTAGACCAGGCACTAGAAATCATTATTTAATTCCTCATGCACTTTGAAAGCTGGAACTCTTTATTGTTTTTTATTTGCGTATGTTCATATTGTTTTTTTTCTTTAATGGTGAAATTTTCATGATTCCAGAGAGGTGATTTGGAAGGGCTGAGGAACATATAGGTGATCTTTTGCTTAGCTTTTTCATTATATTGATGCAACATTTTATTAGTTGCAGATCCTCTCTAAACGCTTTTGCACAATAAGTTAGTTCTAAGTGTAAATCCTCCATAAATACCCTGGAATTAATTTTTACTAAGTTTTAGCCAAATTTAGGACAGGGAAAAAAAAGTAGCCTGATGGAATATTCTCACAAGAGATTACTTAATTGCCATTAACTTGCATATCAGTGTTTGAAGGGCTTTACCTATTTATTAGCTAGTTGACTATGAGGAATCATTTGCCATGCAAAGGCATTTATTGTGTCTGGGAAATAAATTGGAATTTGAGAATTATAAAACAGATTATAAAGCTAATTCTTGCAAAAGTTGCACTAGTAAAAAAATACTTTTACTTCTGGAGATGAGTTAAGCCATCATGGTTCAATTGTTGGCCAAGGGATGGGTTTGATCCATGTGTCCTTTTCATTCGGCCATCTACCATGTTGCTAGAGGACATCATATTGGTCCTTGACAGCTGATAATCTTTTCCCATCCCTGCAAAGTACACTGTGAAATAATGCTGTTATCACATGAAGGAGATGTTGGGAGTCAGAACTCTTTGTCCACTGAAGTGCAACTCAGCACACATCACCAAACTGGAACCGCCACCCTTGCTGAGATTTCATCCCTCATGGTGTCATAGAGAACCAAAAGCAAGGACCTGTTCTCTGCATTTGCTTAAGCTGCCTCACCCTTGCAGGTGAATACCTGTTGGGAACTTTCACCTGAAAATTTGGAATCAAACAGAGGGTAGGGAGACAGGAATTGAAATTGCCACAAAATCAAGATTTTTTTCTAAGCGAATGCTGTTTCTTGTTGAAAAGATCAGAAGTGCTAGCATGACAACAACCTAAAAAGCATTTCAATTTACTGCAGACTGTGTTACTGAACAGGTCAGTAGCACAAACATTATTTTTAGTAGCAAGACTGGTTTAAGAAGTTTTCTCCCCTTGACCCTAGCTGCTTGTTCTCATACCTGTGCTAGAGTTTGCTGGCCTCTCATTGTGCATAAGTGGGCCTGATTTTGTTGCTGAAGAAAATTGTTCTGAACTTACATCCTGGGCTGATACAATGCAGTTTGTATGTCCCATTGCCTCTTTTCAGCCTGTGAGATGTACAGGAGGAGATGGTGGGAGATCACAGAAAAAACATGAGAACAGCCTGACTGAGAAAGGCCAGAGAATCTTCTTCCATCTCCTCTTCTGAAAGCAGACAAAAACAGTGTAGTAGGGAAAAAGTATGTCCAGGACAAATAGAAGGAATCAATTTTGCTGAATAGTTTTCCATGTGTTGCTTGGCAACTTCCAGAGATGAAGGAAGTGTTAGTAGACCTCACCGAGTTCATTTTCCATTTATCTGTCCCGCCTGCCTTTGAAACACAGCAGACTTCCAGCACCCAAAGCAACTAGTGGGAAGGTACACTGTGAACTACCTCCTTTATGTTTCTTCATCTTGGAATTTCTGCCTATGATGGTAATCTGATGCCCTCAGTTCTTTTACTAGAAGAGCTGTCAAAAGTTAGGCTTATTGTCCCTTCTTAGGTTACTCATTTTTATCCTCTTGCAAACCATGTCCTATCTCTTCCCTCACTAATTTCTTCTCTGGATTGCTTTCTGCCTATTTCAGCTACTTACCTACTGAGATTCTTAGCTGCTCAGGATGCAGCAAATTCACAGCATGTGTGCCATGTAGTGGCATACATCAGCTTAAGGATTTTCCAAATTTTGCTTACCATTTCTTTTCTTCTTAACATGACTTTCAATACTGCTGAGCACTAGACTGGTACTTTCATAATCTATCTATTACAAACTCTAAATCTCATCTTTAAGCTGTAACAATTAGCACAGAGCACTTTCTTTTTACATAAAATTTCATTTACTGGGGTTTAGCTTCCCCACGTGCATCACTTTATATTTGTCTGAAACAAACATTTTCTTCCTTTATCCTCATTATTCTGTCACTGATTCTTACAAACTCTTACCAGTAAAGAACATAGTACCATTACCAAAATGTTTCATTATGCTGTTTATTGACTTTTCTAGGTTATTTATAAATGTGAGAGACATAGGTCCTAGCACAGATCTCTCTAGAAATCCGAAGATGAAAATCCAGAGCTGTGAAAATCATACGCTCTTGCTTTGCACTTCTTATCTTTCAACTGACTTTTAATCAATGAGAGGACTATACTCACTCATAGTAAGCTGGCTAATTTTAACACCTTTATTGTGAGGAATTTTGACAAAAGCTTCTTCCAAAATCCAACCAAGCTATATTAACTATCCTAACCCCCTTTATGAGGTATTAAATTATTGCTTTCATGAGGTAAAAAGGTGCTTCAAGCTCTGCAAAAACTACCTGTCAAGCAGAGCCATTTTAAAAAAAGAAATTAAATACTTCATCATTTTTGCAACTATTCAACTATTTAGGCATTTTATTTGAAATATTTTGAAGATCGGTTTTTCATCTGTCTAGGATGGAGACAACGTGTTTACTCTCAAATGAAAAATGAGAAACTTCAGGGAGCAACTATAGAAGAAATAAAGTAATTTAATAAATAAATAATTTAGAGAAACTTTGCTAGAACTTGTAACTAGAAAAAAACTTTAAAGAAAAAAGCTATTTGAATATTCAATGAAAAATGTAAGGAGTGCAATTTTATAAAATTAACAACAAGAAAAGTATTAATACTGAAATACAGATTCAGAGATGTTAAGAAATTCTAACAGAATACTACCATGTTTAATCCTATGACAAATTTTGCTCACATTTTTCATTTATAGCTGTAAGGGATGAAACATCTTTTTGTGCAAAGAAGGTAGAAGACTGGAAGGACAGAAGTGGAATGACAGAGAAGCATTTCTTCAAGGCAAAAAATCTTCTATTATCTGATCACTACTGTTATTCTGCATTACAAAAAAATGTGTCAAGTGAATGTATTTAATTTGCTTTACTTAATTTATATGCCCTGAATAGACCTAAGCCAGTCTGATTTTGATCTGTCACCACCTATAGGTGTGAAAAAGAAAGACATTCCTGGTGTAGGTTCTACTCTGGAGCTGTTGCACTTACAGACCCTCTAGCACTTTCCTGTTGACATTTTCTGCTGGTTCCTTTGGAGAGTGTATCTTTATTTTGTTTGTGTCCAGCGCAGCGTGATCCCTGTCCATGATTTGGATTTGCAAGTATTGCATAAGCCCACACAAAGTCAGGACACCAGACTGGGACAGAATTCACAGATGTTTTTCCTCCTTGCCTTGAGTTAACATCTCAGGTGTTTATGTGTAGTCTACAGGGATGTAGATGCAGAATTTGCTGTGTAAAGCTGTGGCTAAGTGCACAAATAGATGGTTAAATATAGATGATTTCTCACCCTGAAGGTAATGACAGCCAGTCAGGGTAAGGACAATCTCATCCAACGTTAAAGACGTCTCAATCTGAGTTTGTCACCCAAGACTGGTTTCTAGCCTGTGTAGACAAATATGGGAGATCCTGGGAATGACTCATTTGACCTATTTTTATTTTTTACTTAAGAATGAAATTGGTTATCTCCACTGAGTAAGTAAAGTAGGTCTCCATTTACTAAAACTGGGAGTGTGCAATGACCAAGTCAGATGTAGATGTTTGTGTTTCGTCTGGTGACATTATTTTCAAAAAAAATCAAAACAACAAAAAAACAAACAATCCCCCCCCCCCCAACAAAACTATACCTTTACATCAAACTACAGCACAGCAAGAAAAAAAAAAAACAAAAAAAAACAAAACAACCCCCCCCCCCCAACAAAACTATACCTTTACATGAAACTTAAGCACAGCAAGTTACATGCAATATAGGCAGACAGAAAGAGATGTCCAATTGGTCCTCAGTTCCTCTTGTCCAGACCCTGAGATACATAAGTAAAATTAAATTTCTTTGTGTTTCTGAGATGCCTTGAGTCCATTCTGTTGGCATTAGATACCTAATCCTTATGCTGCCGTTTCAAGCTATTACAAGAGAAAGTTCCATCACTTTACACACCTAAAAAATTATTTAATTCTTGGATGAAAAAAGCAAGTTTATAAGTAGGCTTGGTTTTTTGAACTGAATTAGAGGAAAGAAAGAATCTCTGTTTTTCAAACCAAGTTCATAGTCAAATAATCCATAAGTTTCATCATGAGCTGATAGAAAAGTCCAAGAGATGAGGGAAAGAAAAAAGAGCTGAGTTTCACCAATTTAAACTGGTAAAATCTATGTAATAGATCAGGGTGTGATACCACTGGAAACAACTCAGAAATGTTAAAAAAGGTCAGATTGCAGAAAGAAATACAACACAGCACAGTACCAAATCAAAATCATTGTGTTTGTCTGGCAGACACTGGCTGGTTTTCAAAAAACACTTTATTGACACTCGGCTTGTGTGCTTTTATTCTCATGAATTGTTGAAATGGTCTGTGTACAATGCTACAACACTCCAGCTCTTCACATTTGCCTACCAGCTTCATTTCAAGCATCTGAATCACCATTTCAAGCACTGTCTATAAAAATCCTGAAGAATTTACAGATAAAAGTGAGCAAAAGAACATCTGCCAAGTATAATAGAACTGAAGTGATGTGTAACAAATTCAGTTGCATGGAAATTGCATTTCAGAAAGGACTTCAGAAAAATTTCATGAAGGAAAAAGAACAAATTAAAGGTAATCAAAATACTGTATGTGGTTTTTATTAGAATAATGTAGTTTTATGATGAGATAAAGGCGAAAAAACAAAAACACCTGGAGACTCTGTCCAGCCCTGATAAATAATAAATGATCTGGCCTCAGGTATTCCATGTCACTTCTCAGCTGGTCTACAGCAACATGATATTCCTGGGCATGATGCCTTCACTGTTTAGGAAAACCCAATTAGTACAGAATACTGGAGCAAAATTAATATCTCCACTGCATATGCTACTTTCCCCCACGGGAAGAGCATGGAAGAAAAACAATATATGACAGTACAGTCATGTTGCTTAATGCACTACTGGAAGGAACCCAGGTATTGTTGTGAGCAGACTAGTCCAAAGCCCCTGAGGTACAGAATAGGATGTTTCACTCCAAAAAATGAGCAAAAAAGATGTGTGAAATCAGAAATCAGATTTTGTGTTTTGTGATTTTTGTTGTTGTTTGGTGATTGTTTTGTGGTTTGTTTTTTGATGTTGTTGTTTTGTTGTGGGGTTTGGGTTTTTGTGTGTGTGTATGTGTGCCTGTGAAATCAAAATAATCTTGTTACATACTTTGCATGAAGAAAAATTCCTATATACTGATTCACAAGAACAAGTAGATATAATGAGTAGGTTGGGGTTTTTTTGTGAAATTAGTAGACTCTTTGAGCACAAAACTAGCCCTAGTTTTCTTATTGACGGAAGTTAGGATTTTCTGTAATAATTAACAATCTACAGTGGCTGTAGCTGGAATGTTATGAGGGAAGCAAAACTGATTCTAAACAAAAAATTTAACTTGATGCCATAAGCTAAATCCCCAAAATGTAGACTATGTCCCAGTGAAAAGGCATGTTTGTTATGTGTTTTCACTGATCTTCACGACAGCTGTCTTTAGCACTGATCATTCATATTCTGAGATAAAGTGGTTTTAACCTGTTTTGCAGGTGTAATACTGAGAGCCAGTGACTTAATGGCATATTATCTGTGGCCATGTGCTACAAAACTTTGAGCCAAGGAAAAATTCACCCTTGCCCAGAATGGTTTTCCTCCTTTTCAGTCAAGAGTAATTTATCTCTCTCTTCAGTCCCATCCTAGGACTCCTCTCACCATGAACACTGACATGGTTTAGCAGTGGACTTGGCATCATTAGGTTTACTGTTGGACTTGATGGTCCTAAAGGTCTTCTCCTACATAAATGATCCTGTGATTTCTATGATTTATGTGATTGCAGTGTTTTGTACACAGAGTACACTTCACTCATGTTTTCTAGTGCCAGATCTGTAAATCTGGAGGTGAAGGAAACTGCACAGTTTTGCCTTGATATAACCGCTTTTTCTTTTCCACAGTCTCAACAATGATTATATCTGACCAACGGAAAAACTCCCTTTCCTTTCACTTGGACAGAATCAGTAACATTCCTTTATCTCTTAGGAGATTTACAATAAAAAATCCTACAGGACCAGCCGCAGTCTTACGAAGTCCCGATAGAATGGGTACTCCCTTACTAGCAACCATGACTTCAAACCTGTTCCATTTCCACATCACTACTTAGTAGGGACAGGCTGGAAGCGTCTGCTGTTGATGAAAAGGGCAAAAGACTTTCCTTTGCAAGTGAGGGAAATGAAATGTAATTGAAAATCTTGGCATGTAGGCTGCTATCGAGTCTTGGAAAGGAATATAAATTCAGTGCATCTTATCGGCCTCTCTCTGCAAGAAGAAGCTGTCAAATGGCTGAGATTTGCCACTGAGAGCTACTGGGGATCCTTGGAGCTCTGGGGGTACTCGGACTAGCTCAGGACCAGCACTCCCTCTAAAAGCTCTGCAAGATGTTGCTCTCAGGCAAACAATTAGCAGACAAATATTCGGAGCAGTGTGATAATGCAGCTGTGTTGTTTCTGGGCCTGCTCCGCTCAGTCAAGCATTGAGCTCTGCTGATCAGCTCCAGAAGAGATGACAAGCCTGGAGGATGCTCTGTAGCCATCCCCACTGCTTGTTATGTCCATGCCATATAGCTACAAGCCTGGGCATGGGGAAAACGGAGTGAATTGGTTTGGCATTTATTTAGGAATGGTGAATTTGTGGTGTTTATTGCTAGATGTAAAAGTGGATCTGTGCTGTTACACAGCTCCCGCAGGGAGGGAGGGTGACCCGCTGCAGAGCAGTGCAGCGGATGCTCGGTGCCATCTAGTGGGAAGAAGCATGATGAGCATCAGAAAACCGAGGAGAATTTTGCCGTACCTCATCTCACAGTTTATTTCATGGACTTTTGCACCTGATGATTTACATCCTTCTGCAGGGAAGAAAGCCATGCTCTTGGATGCATAAATACGTACTCATAAGATGCATATCAGCTCAGGAAAGTTTAACTCTCTAGCAGAGCTGTTTTTCTCACGGAAAGCACCCACTGCCTCTTACCTTGCAGATCCAGCACTAACGTGTGTGGTTCTGCAATGGTGGGCAACTGGTGAGCAGCAAGGATTTCTACCTGTTTTGCCTTTGTTGTTTTCTGGGAACTAACATTAAAAAAGAAAGAATAAAAGACAAAATTGTTCTTGTGACTTAAAGTGGTTTCAATGGCCTTCATAGCCTGAAATTTCCCACAGACGATAATGTCACTTGCTGTCTGACTAATAATTATCAAATCAAGGTCTCTTACTGCTCTAAGTCTCCTTCTAATCAGCTCAGTCACTGTAGTTTACTTACACATAAAAATTGAAGAATTAGATTCTCTAACCTTTGTATTATATTAAACGATGACAGATTAAAGCTGGAGAAAACTGGAAACACTGTTTAACTGGTATGGTTGTTAAAGATCTATGGAAGACTCAGCACATCTACTCAGTGTTTGGCCTTCACATCATCACATCTCAGCACATCACATCCGATAACACTGAAGTTGGTATGGTTCTAAGAGGCAGAGATAACACGCCTTCTTTCTAAAACTAAAGCGATTTTTTTACCATGTTCCTCTTAACCTCACTTGGAAAAAATAGAACAAGTGTTCAGAAAGGCCACCTAAGAGAAAAATTATATGAGAAAATACTTCATAAGTCATTACTCTTGCACCATGATTTATGAATTTTATTTCCTGTTTTCCAAGTGTATCATTCTAATATTGTTCAGTAAGTTTTAGTGTGACTTCTTATCACCAAACTTGCATCAGCCATACTTAATACAGGATTACAACTTCATATTACCATAAAAGATAAAAAACAACAAAAGAAACAAACTGTAACTGTTGCATAGTATCAAATATTTGCCTTTTCCTTCTTTAATCAATAATGGGTTTACTATAAATTTTCCAATAAGAGAAAAAATTATCCACAATCCTAAACACTATTAATTTTGATTATTCTATCTTGTTCTGAGTAGCTTGGTTGACTTGAAAAGAATAGTCCCACTTTCTGCCATCAGACCCCTCTTACTCGCTGTCTCCTTGCCTCGTTGGGACCCCCTTTCTGAGCCAGTTCAACTCAATCTGGAAGAAAGCTATTTTAGCAAGAAGTACCAGAGAGGGGCAATTTTTAAGATTGACCAAGATGCTTAAAAAGCCACATGGAAGTGTCTCTTTTCTTTTTTATTTTTTTTTTCCATTAGCATTTCAAAAAAGCTGAACCACATTAACTAGCTTGGCATAAAACTTTTTACACTTGCTAAGCTTCTGCAAGTAACCTATAGGGTCTTTCCCGTGCAGTAGAAATCTAAAAGGTTTGTTCATTCCTCAGAAGGGATTGCTTTTAAATATCCACCTGTAGGACAAGGAACTGTAAGTCATCCAAAGGCAATTAAAAAAGTGCAGTCAGCTGCCAAAACAAATGGAACTATGCTGGGGCTCAGAGTCCAGCAATGTATTTAAAGGCAATAGCTTTTCCTATTCGAAGAAAAGGAAAAAAAAAATGCTCTAGTTGCCTGTGGTCAAATAGGTAAATGCCCAAATATGGATGCTTTTTTCTCAAGCGGCAACTCAGTCTGGCTGAGGTGCCTACATCAGCCATATCTGCAGGGTCTCAGTCTGACAGTTTGTACTGACTGACGTAAACCTCTCTTTGCTCTGGGAGCTTTGTTGATGTACATCTTACCTTTGTGCTCAGGGACTTAATTAAGGGGTCTAGGTATGTCTTAGCAAGAGTGACGAGGAGTCAGTGAATCTTCTGCATGAATCTTCTGCTTAATACCAGTGGGAGCCTCAGGGTAGGAAGAAAGAGATGTGGGAGGCAGTTTTTTCTGCCTGTCATCTTCATGTATTTTCTTTGAGAACATTTTAATCAATAAGTTAATACATTACTCTTTTTTAAATCAGTGAAATTCAAGGCTATATTTCCTCTTGCTCACTCTTCAACCGTAAGGCATTTGTTCCACCAACAGAAGATGTCGGAGAGCTTCACCAATCTGTAGGTTAGTGGGTAAGACATAATCTTAGGAAACAAAATCTTCATCTTTCCAACCAAATTATCTCGAAAGCTACCAAAAAAAAAAAAAACCAACAAAAAAACCCTCCAAACCAACCAACCAACCAAAAAAAACCCCAAACCCCAAAACCCCCAAACAAACAAACAAACAAACAAACAAACAAACACAGACAAAAGAAACCACAAAACAACAAAACAAAGCAAACCAGTTGCCTTTTGTAATACCTTTCATCCACTCTCTATTAAACATACTGTGATAATGACTATAGGCCAGGGCACATGATGATGCCGATTTTGTGAATCTTTTCCATTTATTTAGAGTCGCAGAAATTGCCATCAGTAAATAGTTATTTAGTATAGGCAGCTTTTTAGGAAGCAATAGGGTGCTTTATGCTGCAGATAGATCTTAAGGACCTTTAGAAAATTATTTTAACTATGTAAGTGTTTTAAAAATGTTATCCTGAATTTTATAAGGAGTCTTTACTGAGTCATGCTTTTCAGCAGAATTTTTTTCTGATTTTCAAAATAGTTTTCAACAGTTCGAATGCTGAGTGCTCCTGATTACCACTCCACAGATAAATTCCTGTATACCTGCTGTATCCTTTGAAGTTCTGTTACAATTGGAGGGACTGACTGAATGCCTGGTCCAAGCTGGGTGCACAACTTTCAGTGTAATAAAGTCCAGGTGGGGGAATTATAGTTATTCATCATGGTCTTGGATACTTTCTAATAAAGCATTTTAGTGCCTCTCTTCACAAATCTGCAGCTATCTAGGTTCCTATTAGCATCTTCAGGGCAGAAGATCTGACTAGTCTATTCAATGAAGTGAAGGGCAAAGAGAAATATGTTCTCCTGTTCACATTGAAGACAATGGCAAGGACTACCACGAAGGCAGAGCTTTCATCTCTGAACTTATAAATAAAGGAAGGTGCACATGAAAGGCGAGGAGAGCTAACGTGGCAAAAAACACTGCAAAAGATGCTGTGATTAAAAAGGGATGGAAAAATCCTCCCATGCCTGTGTCAGCTCTGTCTGCAGGTGTCTGCATGTCTCATCCAAGTCTGCAGGTGTTTCTCTCAGAACTCTGACACCTACAGTCTTTCCTAAGGGCCTCTGCTTTAATCAGAGCAGGAGGAAAAAGCTAAGATGAATGCTGAGACTTATTGAAGGCTGCAAGAGAAGACAACGAAAGCCAATTCATTTCCAAGAGAGGCATAGAATAGAGCACAGATGAAATCCACCATCTGTCCACAAATTAGGAAGTTTTATTGCTGAGAGAAGATGCTTTCTGGTTTTGACCAAAAGATTTTTACCAAAAAAATACATAGAAATGAATATTTCAGTTGACCAAAATGTTTAGGAAATAAACATCTGTTCAGCTGAACTTTTTCAAGTGAAAAGGTTTTTATATTAATTTTAAAGAGAACCCTGATTTTGTTTTGTTATGTGAATTTAAGTGAAATATGCTAATTACCAAATCAAATTATGTTACCTTAGAAATTGCATTTCTCTTTATAACTCATTTTCATAAAGCTTGAAAATTAAATAGAAACAGCGTCCCTAGATGAAAGTAAACATTTTGTTTAGACTAAAATATAATAAAAAAAAAAAAATTCAGGTCACCTAGTAATTTGTAATTTGTAACCAAAAAAAAAAGAAAAAAAAAAGAGTTATTAAAAATTCCATCCTTACTTTAGCATGATCTCGGTTTAAATATGTAACTTGCTGTGTTTCATTTTGACATATTAGTTTCCTCTTTTGGGAGTTGGAAAACCACAATTCATTTCCAAATTAACTACAAGATGAATAATAAACCCAGATGTTTAAGTTCAGTGACTACAGGTATAAAGCACCCGCCTTCTCATGAAATTCAGGCCATGCAGTTTCTCCTAGTGATTCCTACAAGAAAGAAAATAGCTTTCCTACCCACAGACTGTGGCTCTGTGCTCTTCAGCATCACAGTTCATGGCACTCAGACATCCTTCTCTCATCCCTCAGAGATCCAGTCAGCCTCTAGATCACAGTAAACCTTTGCTTACAGCAGATTAAGATGGTGGGTTGAATATTGTGATAAAGAAAGTATAAAACCTCTGCTAACTCCTCCAAAAATTCAAACTAAAAGCTAGAAGCTAACTAAAGTTAGAAGCTTATGGCTTCCAACAAGACTGCTTGAGAAAAGATGGATGAGGGTTTGATTCCTGTGATGGTAGACAGGGCCTTTCATATGTCCCTGATAAATACAGTTGAAAAACCTTGAAGATGTTAACAGATAAATTTTAAAAATATTTTTTAAAAAAAATTCTCCTCTGGGTAATAATGTTAACAAAATAAAAGAAAAGTGAGCTCCGAGAGTGTTTTCTTTTAAATCATCAGAGAATCCACCGGCTCTTTTAATTAGATCTTTCCACACCTTCACAATGTAATACACCAGACAAGTATTGCTCATCGCCTCTTTAAAACTATTGAAGCTCCAGTCCAAACTTTCAGACTGTGTGCTGTTTCAGCTCCCATTTTAATAAAAATATAGAGGAAAAACATCAATAAGGGGTTTGGCAAACATCTGGCTCTGTCCTGCCACCCACACAACTTCCCAGGCACTGAAGATCTTTTCATCTTGCAAGTTCAAAAAAGGAATGAGGCATTTGCTAGGAACATTCAATCCTGCTCTAGCTGTGCCATATTTATCAGGGCTTCTGATACAGTGGGTTTTCATAAAAATAAATTCATCCCATATGATTCAAAAATCTCCGTAATAGCACAAAGTATAGACAGCTTCTGCAGCAACTGCTGCCTTCAATTATGTTTCTGCCTTTGGGGGCTGAAGTCAAAGAAGTTCTTATCTTTCACTTCTGTAAACTCCAGAGAGTTCTCCTGGAACAGAACTTTTTTAGATATCTGCCTCCTGTATGTGAAGAAAATACAATAGAAGTATGTCGGTAGCAACTCTAAACTTTCAGAAAATAACCAATGCTCGATGTGTGGTTCTTGTTTCCTTATGGTGATCTAAGCTAGAGGCTGAATGGAAAAAGGTTTTGTGGGGCACAGGAGAGCAGTACCAACATGGGCAAAAAAGGAATTTTGAGCAGTCTAACCGCAGCTTCAGCATCATCTCCAGTCCAATTTTTACACTGTCCTCATCACCAGCAAAACCTAAACTCTGACTTTCCAGAGCTTCAATACGTTGTGTCTACTGGAGTTGCAGATGAGATCCTTCAAGGAGGTACCAAGAAAGAGACCACTGTTCTGAGTGGAAACACTCCATGGTCCATTTTCTATAACTAAGTAAGGATAATCAGCTTTGGTGGACTTTTTTTCTGAGGAATCATTAATATATTTCTTTATTCAAATATTTTATGAATTGCTTGAACCTTTTGCCAAGACTAAGGACTAAAGGAGACTTGCAGTCTCTCTTCTCTCCCTGCCCTTCCTTCTTCTGTGCAGCAGGATGGAATCAACTTCACAGAGCCCTTCTGAATCTAAGGAGTGATATGAAATGAGGTTTGAGTTTGACCCCAGGCAAGTAAAGGTTATGTGGAGTAAAGTGGTGAGAATGAAAAGACTACTTCCACCAGGTAAGCATCAAGTAATTCTTACATTTAGTGTATATGTGTGCCTGTTTCTCTTTTCATAGCAAAAGTGTGATCTTAACTCTTTAACATACTTAAAATAATTTTTAAACAGATCACCATAAGTAGCTGATATTAAGTAATTAAGCAAAAAAGCCCATAAAGAAATAAATACAATTCAATGAGGCATGGAAGGACATTTCCGCTGTTTTTAACCCTTTATTTCCATGTATTTCAAAGAGTTAATTGGACAATGGTGTTCAACTAAAACCAGTATGTTTTAATCCAGAATACCATTTCATTCTTTGTTCTTTCTTTGGGCTTTTGGGCAATTCTTCTTTTTTTTTTTCCAGCAGTATGAAAAGAAGAAAGGAAAATTCAGACACCATAAAAAAGAGAAATGGAGAAAAAGGATTTCTTTTGCAAAAAAACAACATTCTGTGTAAATACTTACTTAAAAATAAATACTATGTAAAAGCACTGTATAAAAGCTATACTTGTATTAAAGTAATCTTTATATTTTTCAGTTTCTTGATTTTGCTGCTTTGTGGGATGTGTGAATTTGTAAACATATAGTGAGGAGTGGGAAAATTACTACCTTTGCTGCAAAGTATCTCTATCATGAAGAACAGGAACTCTCACAATCTCAGACCATCTTAGTTGCTCCCAATGGGGAAAAATGATGAAAGGAGAGAAAGAAAGATGGACTGTTCTGCTGAAAGCAACAGAGGTGGAATAAGTCTTTCTGAGACCCTCAAGTGGGGACCTGTACAAGGATGTAGATGAGCTCGGTATCCACTGAGTTATGCTGCTGAAGGCGAATCTGAAAAGCATTTGTCTGTGATAAAGCTCTGATGCAACAGTGACATCCAAGGATAAATATGCTGAGAAGATGTCCACATGTCTTGACTCTGTTTTTACTGAGGATTTGCCACAACAGATAAGCAAAGAGGTTCAGATTCTCCAGGAAATTCATAGTGCAGGGAAATGTGAGAAACTTTGAAATGTGGTATATCTAAGTGTTCAAGGAATAGGGGAATAGGTTATCCTAGGCTTTAGTTAGGAAATTAGTGCAGGTGAAAGCATCAATCAACATTCGGATCAGGGACAAAAAAGTTGCTTTTCCATTCTCAAAATCTCGGAGAAAGTGGGAAGGAGTTCTGTGACCCACAAGACAGAGGCTGTCCTTGAAGCTAGATTCTCATCCATAACTATCAAGGACCTGTCCTAATCTTCACTCTGCTAAAACGGTGAAATGATTTTGGATTAAGAAGGTCAGCCTTTCAAAATGGTAATAACTTCTACCCTGCTAAGGTACAGGAAGAAAAGACTATGTGCAAGTTGCTATTGCGTTGAGAGGGGAAAACCAAAAAGAGAACAAGTTCTTGGGTATGAAGAGTGGCTTTGATTCAGAGATTGGACAAAGGATTGAGCTAGAGTTTGGAGGGTGTTTTTGCACAAGCCAGATTCATGTGTTCACTCTTTC
>NW_010419403.1:15253-28230 GCF_000710305.1 Buceros rhinoceros silvestris
TTATGGTACACCAGTAGTATCAACCTCTCTTTGTAATTCATGGCCTCTCATTTTTCCTCATAACGTGTCTTCAACAGTAAGATGCACAGAGTTCAGGCTGAACTCTTTATCCCTCTTATCTTTTGATTACCTACATTCCCTTGCCTTCTTTACACAATGGCTCAGATATGATAAATAGCAGCTCTCCATACCTATAAACTTTTGACTCTGAGGAGAGTCCATCTGGGTCTGTTTAGCAACATTGCTTCTCTGGTTGTAAGGTCTGCTAGTAATTTGGACCAGGAATGTAAGCAGAGAGACAAGGGAGGTTGTGTTGTGTCTGTAAAGCTTACATACATAGGACAAAACATATTGAGAACATAGAACATTGGGGAATAAGGAGTCCAAGACAAAAGCCAAATGTTTTAGAGCTGTTGTCTCCTGTGTGCTAGCTCTCAGCCGTATTCACTAGTTGTGGATTCCAAAGATGGATTAAGGTTTGGGCCACTTTGTCACTGAGCATTTATAGACCATTTAATCAGAAGTGTCAAAGAGTTCCATCTGAAGAGTTTGAAATCTTTGGTAATAAGAGTATTATCACAGTCAACATAGCTTCAGTCTTTCCCCACTGTGTTTTATTCTGGGATTGAACTCTGGCCTCCCAGAATACTCACAAAGGTCATAGCACAGCAATCATTTTGTGATGAGTCCTCTGAGGCTGTGAAAACTGGCAGTACCAGTTAAATTCAGCTATATTCATTCATACGATATCAATATAAGTTCAAAAATATCCATCAATGGAGAAGTCAGTCTTGCCAAGATCAAAAGTAGACTTTGCAACAGGATTCGTCAGAGCATTCTTAAAAGGAAAGAACATTGATATTTAAGCTTCTGTTTCCAGTCAGATGGAGCCAATCAAGATCAGATAGGCATGAGATGTTTCTGTTCTCTTTGGTGAAGACCAAAAGCAAATTTTGCAAATTTGAGTCTCATCATTTCACAGAACAGAACTCTTCTTTCTTCTGGCAGACCTGCTAATAGTTTCCTTTCACATTGGACAGCTGGCAGTCATCAGTGGCAATTAAATCACAATTAGAGCAGATGCAATTTCAGAATCCTAAAAGAGAGTTTTGTTTGGTTATTCTTTTTCTTAAAGATGCTCCTTAATCTCAGGAAGACAAAAAATAGAAGCAACATCTCTCAGCTTTTAATGTATTCTCTTCTCCAAAAGAGTAAAATTATTATCATCACCAGACAACAACCAATCATCTCTAAACAATCATCACACAATAATTCAGTAAGGAAAATAATTTGAAATGTGATCCAGAGATCATTGTTCTAATTTTTCCAGGACAATTTGGAAACACGCCAAAGCTTTTTTGTTTGTTTGTTTTCTAAATGACAGTCTATTTGCAAGTCTGATGACACAAAATATTGTATGCTATATTTTAGAATTATCATATTTAATGTTTCTTAAATTGTGCGGCAAATAATTTTGATTCTTTTCATAGAAAGCACAAAATGTCTTAGGACTCGATCCAATTTGAAGAAGAGTTCATGGCATTATTCAAAGGCATATACCCAGCTCTGAGGTTGTCTTCTCTCATGTGTTTAAAGGAAAATAGCTTTAAAAGCAGAATGGAATATAGTTCTTCTACGGTATCACACAGTGGATGGATAAAGAGTCACAGTCCATATGTTGTGATAAACATTTACTTGCAGGTAACTATTCAATCCCCTGTGAAAAAGTCTTCTTGGATTGTTCCACCTAGCCATGGTAAGAAGGTAGCTACCTTTGAGCAGCAGATACCAAGCAGATCTTGCAACGTTTGAAACTCAGTATGGCAATGTAAGTATTCAAAACAACCATGATCATTAAAATATTTAATAAGTAGTGTGTTTTTTCTCTCTCTGTTGGCAATATCGTTAATGTCACCTTACCTGTTTTTCTTTTTGATTCCCTTTTCCCATTTCAATTATGACCTCTGGAAGGTATGGATGACCTTACTATCCATTCACATAAGATCAGTTTCAGTGAGGAACTAAGCACTAGCAAAATCTACACAAATACTTCAGGTATCAGGCAAGGAAGTTATTTGCAAAAAAGGTGGGGCAAAGAAAGCTTTAGCGATATTGAGAATTAGAAGAAAATATCTAGCCCTGAAATAGTGCACAGGAGGAAAAGAGTATTTTGACAACGGTTTGCTTATATCTACAAGAGTGAGGGACCAAAACCACATCATGTGTAGAAATGTTTAAGGCAGAATAGTCCAGGGAATAAATGAAATCATCAGAAAGAAGGACCCTGATAAACTGAAAGCTACCTGTACCTGCAGCCTTGTGATTTGCTCAAGACCCCACAAGTCTCATGTGCGTTTAGTGACATCCCTTTGTGTTGTCTATAGTTAGTGAGGATTCAAATAGGTTAGGAAAAGATTGAAGAAGGTCAGTGTGTACGATGTATTGTATTTAGGCTGAAATCAAAGTGGAGGGTTGATGTCCTAGATGTAAAGAGATTCAGTATGGGAAAAACATATTTTCTGGGAAAGTTGTTGCCGTAAAGATCATGGTAGAATACAATATCATTTACAGTTAAGAAGAAGAGATATTTCTGTACAGATTTAGGGGAGATTAATGGAAAATGAAAGGAGGAATATCAACTGAAAAAGATACCTTAGAGACTAAACAGACAAGGAAGGCATCATAATAAGGCATGGGATGATAAAACTGAGAGAGAATATGACTGCCAACATCAAAAGCAGAACTAAATCAGACAGAGGTGTAACGAAGACTGTGAGGTCTGACCTGGGCTCCGGAAGAGGATTTCAATATCATCACTGAAAGTATAAGAAGTGTTGCAATGGAAAGTCTGGAGTTTTGTTCAAGCTTCAAACACTTGCTCTGCACTACTACTGTGCATGACAGGATGCCTCCCTAAACCAGGAAGCATTGAAACTATAAGAGAAATACATACTGAACCGAACTCAGTAGTTTCTGATGCCAACAGCTGGATTATCAATTATTTACTTTGCTTCATCAGTTCATATTAACAAATGCAAGCTATTTAACATGAAGTAAAATTTATATTTTGAAGGACTAGCACCAAAATATGAAAAATGTACAGTATATTTTGATATAGTAATACCCACAAACCTATATATAAGGTATGACTATTTGAAGTAATGAAAGTTTCTTGCCTAAAACTCAGAACCGGCAGACAGGGACATTGTATAACAGCTGTACAGCAGCTTGCAGCAGGATTGCTGTACAGCTGTGGTGATTTTAAAAAATAAGGGGTGCAAGGCTTTTGGAATGAGATAATAGCTTGTTATTAGACCAGAAAATATACTTGAGGGAAAGAAAAATAGGGCAGCTTTTAATTGTATAAGTCTTCCTTTTGCATGGGGTGTCTGTCTGATAGTTTTTCTTGTTTTTGTTTGATACTTCAATAAAAAAATTAAAAAGGTTTAACTGTTTACCACAAAAGCATGTATCAGGTTATGAGAAAAGTCTGAAACATGCCCGGTTTTCATGATTTCTACTCTTTGTCTAGTTTCTCAGGAAATCCACACCAAGTATGTCTGAGATTTGTTTTCTGAAGTGCATTCTACAATTTTGCCAACAGATGGAAGTAGATCCAAGGAAATTGTGGACTGCTGGTGTTTTCGGGGCACTAAGACATACTTCAGAACCACAAAAAGATGATAAAAGAATATCTTCAGGATGTGAGGGAGACATTTCCTTACCAAACTCTTAACAGTCTGTGTATATATAATTCACAGCATGTGACTTATTTTTTTTTAATAAAAATTTTATAATTTTTAAATGTGTTATTGTGCTTTATGTCTAAGGACCCTACTGATTTTTGGGGCACACTAAAAAGAAGATCTTGTTCCTACAAGCAATTGAATCCCAACAAGAAACAGGTGAAAAGGAGGAGAAGGAAGAGCATTTGAGTCTTTGGGTAAGTGTGGGGAAGACAGGTCACAGAGAGAGGAAACATGCAAAACAGTATTTCATACATCTCTTCAACAGAGTGAGGTGTTTTGACCTGAGCTGTATTGTGTCCCATAAGCCAGGATGTCACCTGTTCTCCAATCATCATGCAGACCAGTGCTAAGGAAGAAGAAAGTTCAGAAGTCTCCAAGTCCAAATGAAAAGTTGTTCATAGGCACAGAAGAACCATCAAGGTCATCCAGTCCAACTTCCTCTAACAATGATCAGAAAGGAAGACATTTAACTTTGAGTTAAAAGCTTTTAATGATAGAAATATGAACAATTTTTCTTATTTTCAGGTCAATACACATATTGGTACTGACTGTAATGATTACTATCTAGAATAAATTAAAGTTAGGGGAAATATATATCTATTCATAGTTTCTATTACAAGAAGACTGGTCATAAACTCTGATGCATCTTTAGAGATAAATAAATGTTTTGTCTAGGCTCAGAGTGGAACATCATAGCCTTCAATATACTAGTGTAGATTCAGCTGTTCTACTTTTAACTCCTGGGCCAATGTCTAGACCCATTTCCAAGACAGCTGTCCTGAAATTTAAAGCACTTTCCTACAGCCCCTGTAATTCTCCATTGACTGCAGAGACACAGCATTCAGATGCACATCTGATTTAGGCATCTCATATGTCTGGTACAATGGCTTGGACCATAAGATTGTTATCTGGATCAGTGATACAGAATATATCAGAATGTATTTTAGGAATTATTTGAAATACTTCTTTTTCAGAAGATGGAAGGCTTCAATGTCACTTACGTAGTTAATATTGTCTAGAATCTGGACTTTCTAAATGTGAACAAAAAGTAGGAATTTCAGGCCTGTGTGATCCGATACATTCTTATCTTTTAAATTCCTTTGTGAAATTATATACTTAAACAAATTCTTATTGAAATTATTGACAAATCTAATGTATGCCCTCAAAACATTTTGACTTAACTGAATGAACAATTGCTGGTGAAAATATTCTCTTGACATAAATTATTCCAGTACCTGTTATATTTGCATGAAAGGACTCATGCCAGTATCAGATTATGGTAATGCTTCAGCAACATATACCAACACTGAGCAGTTTCCAATGACAAACAGTGAAATAAATCATGTAACTGACACTTCACGAAGCTGCATATTAGGTCAGTTGGCTCTTTAACGAAGAGGCCAGCACATCAGTACTATCTCCTGCACTGTTTCAGGAAAACCACAAGCAGTGAACAGAATTTCAGCTTTGCCTCCTTGTTACAGGTGATATCGCTTGAATAAAGTGTAAAATGTGAAAAAGCGGATGAACGTGTAGAAAGGTAAGGTCACAAATACGGACCACTGCCCTTTTCTACTCCTGCCTTCAAGCAGGAGTACCAGCGATTTATGTTTTCTTCTCAATACAGGTACTCTGACTCTTAAATTTGTTCCCAGAATAAAACTCTGAGATTATTAATATGAAAATTAAATTATATTATAATCTAGTGAAATCATATTCCTGTTTTGTTAGCATGTAATTTTATGAATAAGTCAGAAAAAAAGCCCTTCTTCTAGTTAATGATTTCTATTCTGTGTGCCCTTATTATAAAACTTTCAAATCTCATTAACAGAACCAGCCATTAAAATACACAATGTTAATAAAGAATGATGGAAAACTGCTGATATGGTTAGTTCAGAGTACAAAAGTGGTAACTTTTACAATCATAGTGGAAAATTGAATACTGAGGTCTTATACCATTACCTTGACTAAAATAGGAAATAACACGGCAAATTAAGTAGTACAGAAACACACGTTTTGTTCTGTGTGTTGAGGCAATCCAACCGCTTGTCGGATCCTGCTTAGGCACTGAGATTGATCAGACCTCTGCACAAATCCACACTTCAGGAGTGGCCTTTAGATTCACAGATATAAACCAGTCAATCCCTTATGTTTGGGTTTTTTTGCAAGTATTTTACCTAGGGTCTTAGGCACAAGAAACTTTGTTCCATAACATGAATTATAAACCAAAATTTATCTAATGGTCAAGAGTATTTAACCTCTTTTCAAAAGCTAGTTAACCTGTTTCTACAAATACATATCAGGCATATGCATAGCTCTTTGGATCTCTTCCCGTACTGGTCCCTGGGGGCCAGGGAGACAGAGTTTGGATTTTGATCTGAGACACAGAATATTGAGAGATGACATAAAGAGAAACTGGGGTGGAAATTAACTTACAGAGTTAGACAACTGAAAGCAGATATTAACACCTAGATGTCCACACATGAGTTTGATACCACGGATCATGCCTGTCTGCAGGCAGGCTGGGAAAGCACTGAGTGTATCAACTGAATGTCTCGTGACTGTTATGGGACTCCAGACGCTGATGTTCAGGTATCCAAGTCCACAGCTTAATTCCACTGTTCGTGCCCAGGTTCTCAGCCCAGTTATCCCTGGCACTTTGCTAGCACAGAGCACTCACATCTTACCAGCTTTCCTCCAGGCAGGAACAAGAATGCAGAGACTATCACCTACAAAAAGATGACTGGAATAAGGAAGAACACCAGCCTCTTCCAGGTCTGAAAATAGGTTTGGTTCAAGACAGTCCTGGTTTGCTATCTGCTTATATTTATTCAAAGACAAACCAAGGCTAATAAATAGGTCCCAAAGAGAACCTTACAGCTGATTCCTTTTTGTTCCAGGAAGGCTTTATCTTACAATGCTGTGTGTAGCACTATTTCAGTTGTAATTAAACAGGAACAGATATATCGTTTCCTTCAGTGAAGTTCAGAACCACTTCTTACTAGGACCACTAATTAGGTAATAAGGAAGGTATCATGAAAAAATAATGACTGCTTCACTAGTCCCTAGAGTTTCCTGGGGTAGGGAGGCAGGGCAGGAGATTGCAAACACAATTAAGTTGTTTCACTTATTCCATACAGGCAGTTTGAAACCAAGGCAAGAGAAATGCTGTTTGGGTTTAATGGTCACATTTTCAAAGTTATGGCATATCACTCACACAGATTTCACTTGAAGTAGAGGGCTTCTGGAGTTCAAAATATCTTTTGAAATCTACCTGATAACATTTGTTCTTAAATGCAAGTGTTCTACTAATGACTGATGTTGAGTTTCCTCAAAGGAATGTGCTGTAGTATCTAGACAAAACCTGAGATAAAGCTTTTTATACTAATTAAACTTCTTTATAGAAGGTTCATGTCATGTAGCAGAGCCTTGGCTCAGAATGTCAATATACCTCATCAGCTCTCCACACCTGCATCATACTTTGAGTAGGTTATTTCTGTTTAATGGGTTAAACGATTGCACATTTTCCCTCCTGACTCTGCTAGGGTGGGATTACTCCTGCTGGAGCAGCACAAATGACAGCTGGAGATAGTGAAATGGTGTCACTAAATTTTCTGAGGTTACCTGTCAGTGTCCTATATTACAGCACACCTTCATCAGGACATGCCCGGGGATCTCCATCAGGTTTGGAAATAAGCTCTGGAACCATAAGCCTGATTGTCACAAATAAACGTACTAAAGGTAACTAAACCCTCTGAGGAGGAAGTGGCCTCAACTAAGAAACTGGTGTGTGGGCTGTGTGTTCTGAAACCTTAGTCTACGCAGCTGCTCCAGACTTTCTTGCTTGGCCCAAGATTTCCCAGCTCTCTTTGTAAAATAGATCCTGCACCCACCTAGCGAACGGAAGCCCCAGTGGAACAAAGCATGGCAGCTACTCCAACATCGCAGCTGTACTGATAGGTAGTGAAATAGGTGCAGGAAGCAAGTGACAGAGTAATTTTCTCCCCTGGAAAATTCTGGGGCAATTTAGCTTTGCAAATACAGCTCTTTACCCTACTCAATCCCACAAAACCACCTGGAGAATAAATGTTTTCCTGTGAAAAAGGACAGATCTTCCAAGGTGACAAGTAGCTGAGACCCTGGTTTTGTGCTCCAGCTGCAAAAACATTTCTAACGATTATTAAATGCTTTTCTTTTCCTTCTCATTCTGCCTTTTTGCTTGCAGTTTTTCTTCCTCTGTGCCCTTGTATTCCCTTGAGGTTTCTGCATGCTATGAATCACTGTCGCTCATCAAATGAGTGTTTTATTGCCTTACTCCTCAGACTTTTTTTTGATACATTTTCTTTTTCCTTTTTAATTTTTTTTCTTGTTGTGTGTTTTTTTTGTCTTTTGTTTGTTTGTTTGTTTAATTCTATAAATGAATCTAAAGTAACTGGGTTTCTTCCAACAGAAGTAAATGATTGGTGCCAAGAACTAAGAAGAGCTACTAAAGCTTTTCAGCTCTTGGGATTTTTCCCTTTCATGCATTCTGTTTTTAAATACACAACGATGAGGTTATTTATTATTTACAGTATGATTTGTTTTATTATCTGTCATTACTCCCAACAATGGTAGATGAAGGCTGCAATGCTGGGAAGCCCCAGCATCTTCCTGGAGTTCCTATCCTTTTACCATGCATTATAAATCAGAGAATGAATTACTAAAGGACCAATTTCTCTTTTTCTGAACAAGTTAGAAACTGGCTACTCTGCTAACCCTCCTAATGTTTTCTATAAAGTCCGAAATGCTGATATGGCCAGGAAAGCTTTTCAATAACTCTGCAACGTGCAAACTATGCAAAGAGCGACCTCTGGGTCTTAGATAAGCACAGCACGGCTCCTGCAGAGTCAGACAGAAGATGAAACCTTTTTGGCTCATCTGCCTTCAAAAACCTCAAGATTCCTATTTTAATAGTTATGTTTTATTTATAGATCAGCTGCCTACAGGGCTAACCCTGGGTGTATGGGACAGTTCATATGAGAACCTCTTAATCTTTTGTTTTTTTACACTTCAGCAGGCTTTCGATCTTCTTTTGCTTGCCCCCTCAATTTTTTTTCCTTAGATTCTGTCTCTTCATTGCGTATTTTCCAGTCCAGCATCCTGAGTGCCTTTTTCCTAATTTTAGGAAGGAACTCCTTTTTCTAAAACGGGCTGCGTTGACTCTTAATACAACACTGATTATGATAAATGCTGAAAGAAAGAAAGATGGATGTCCTTCCTCAAAGCATCTGCCTTTGAAGGAACAAACTTGGGACTCTGGTTCCCAGTGCTTTAAGTGCTCTTTGGCATGCACTGAGTCTTTCAGAAAATGTAATCTGAGGTACATACACCCCTGGAATCACTTCATCTTCATCACCTAAGTGAAGCATGAGGGTGCCGTAAGCTTTTTCTCTTAACACCAGTAAAAAGGGTAGATATCTGCACAGGACATTTTACTCAATCCCAAAGTTTGATTAACTTCCTGTTAATATCTCTTAGCTCATTATCAGTAGAAACTGTCCAGAATGGCAAATTCCTCCCTAAGATATCTTCTGCAGGGAGAATGAATCTGCTTCCGAGAGATCACTTCTGAGCACCCAGAATTGACCAAAACATTTCTCTCAGCCAACTGAAGACGACTTCACTTCCCATTGAACTGTCCAGGTAACAAATACACTACATCTTTTCTTCTGCAACTGGTAGTTACCGGCAATGGAAAACAGCAAGAAAATGAAAACTATTTTTTTCCACAGTATTATTATTCATAAGACTTTCTTAGATGGGATATTAATAAGAAAATAATACATTACACTCCCGATGTCAGAAAGATGTGTGAAGGGCTTGGTGGAACACCTCCAGCATTCGCTTGAAAACCTCACTATTTAGTGCGCTTCATTTTAGCACCAATTATCTCAAGAAAGTCTTGCTGCAATTAATTCAAGCCATCTAAATTTAAAGCATACTAATTAGGCAGCCATCAGAAGAGAAAATCTATCCTTCCAGGAAATTGGAATCTTAAATATAACTCTAATAATTTAACTGTTTGGATTTTTAAAGATAAGAAATGTATTTTTAGGCAGAGCCTTCCTGGGCTATATAGATGTATGAGCTCTGACATCTACAATCAGATAAAGTCTGGGTAAACAATGTGACCTGCTATGTTTTTATCTTGTTGCAACTTGAATTTTAGGTAGTGTAGCAGGAGGTACAGAATCAACTGACCAAACTGCCTTTCTTTTTGCAGAGCTTATTAACTGTAACATATCGAGAATGACTGGATGTCTCAAATTAAAAAAATAAGAGTATATTAATACATACAGTTACTGTCAATGTCTCCGAAGAGTCATGATGTCCTCCCAAACCAGCTAATTGTCATGTGTCCCATGAGCACCAAGAAGCAAACTTCAGAAGACTGTGAGATTAAGAGCAGATCATCTTGAGTGCTACCAAACAACATGTACAGGACCACCAGGTGGTTGGACCCAGTCAGCATGAGTTTATGAAAGGCAAGTGCTGCTTGGCTAACTTGATCTCTTTCTATGACAAGCTGACCCACTTAGTGGATGAGGGAAAGGCAGTGGATGTTGTTTAGCTAGACTTTAGTAACGCTTTTGACATTGTTTTCCACAGCATTCTCCTGGAGAAACTAGTTGCTTTTGGTCTGGATGAACATATTCTTTGCTGGATAAAAGTGGTTGGATGGCTGTGCCCAAAAGGTCAGTCTAACTGGTGGCCAGTCACAAGTGGTGTTCTCCTGGACTCAGCGTTGGGGCCTGTTCTCTTTAACATCTTTATCAATGATCTGGATGCAGGGATTGAGTGCACCCTCAGTCAGTTTGCAGATGACACCAAGTTGGGTGTGTGTGCCGATCTACTCGATGGTCAGGAGTCTCTACTGAGGGATCTGAACAGGTTGGAACAACAGGCCAAGGCCAATGGTATGAGGTTCAACAAAGCCAAGTGCTAGGTCCTGTCCTTGGGTAACGACAACTTACCCAAGTAAGTAAGTCCGGGCTGGGGGAAGACTGGCTGGAAAGCTGCCCTACAGAAAAGGACCTGGAGGTGTTGGTCGACAGTGCCTGCGACAAGCCAGTAGTGTGCCCAGGTGGCCAAGAAAGCCAGCAGCATCCTAGCAATAGTATAGTCTGCAGGAGCAGGGAAGTGATTGTCCCCCTGTACTCGTCACTGGTGAGGCCGCATCTTGAGTATTGTGCACAGATTTGGGGCCCTCGCTCTGAGAAGGATGTTGAGGTGCTGGAGTGTGTCTAAAGAAGGGCAACAAAGCTGGTGAACTGTCTAGACCACAAGCTCTGTGAGGAGCATCTGAGGGAACTGGAGTTGTTTAGCCTGGAGAAAAGCAGACTCAGGAGAGACCTTATCATTCCCTACATCCCTGGAGTTATTTAAAAGATGTATAAATGTGGTACTTAGGGACATGATTTGCTGATGATCTGGCAGTGCAGGGTGAACGGTGGGACTTGATGATCTTCAAGGTCTTTTCCAACCAAAATAATTTTGTGATTTTCTGTTTCTCTGATCTCCTGTTTTTGCTCTTTGACCAAAAGAAGCTCATTAAACGAAATTTAATTGCAATTTTCCTCAAAATAAAATTGAGCTGCTGTTCTGAATTTTTATTTTTAGCCACTGGTGTCCTAAAATAAAACCTGTGATGATTTAAACTGTAAACTAATGGGGTTGCAGGCTTTCCCCTACCCCATAACACTACCTGATGAGGCAAGATTCCGGCTGGATGTCTTGCTATATGAGCACTTTTGAAACTGGAAAATTTCCAAACTGCCCATGCAGCAACTAAGTGGAAAGTCACATTTTTTTTCCCCTCTTCCCCTTCTCTTCGATCCATTCATAGAAATGGACCTAGGAAAAGGAATTTACATGAGGATTTATTATTTTTGACCTGTTCTGTCTCCAGTCCCCAAACATAGTCTTTTTCTTTACAAGCATCTGAAAAGCTCCAAGATGCTTTAATGACAGTTACTTGGTTAAGGCACATCGGGTTCATTTAAAAACTTGAATTGGAAGATGATCTATTCCCCCTTTCCCCCCTTGCAATACCATAATCCTGTCACAAGGAAATCAGTGAATACAGATGGCAAGGCACAAGGAAAACAACATCCGAATACTCTTTCATTCAAATGAAGTTTGGAATTGAGTTAGCTGACAGATGAGATAACATACAGTTACAAAGATACAGATAACCTGCATCCTGACAAGGGAATATCAAGTTGAATGGATGCTGTAATATGTGATTCATGACCTAATCTTCTCAAGTATTTTTCTCTTCCCACCATCCCCACTCAAAACTATATCAAATCCATTCCAGGGCTAGTGAATCTAAAATGTTTCGAGTTGAGGAGACAGGTATGAGATCTAATTACTCTGCTTGCCTGTTAGAGGACAACATTGGAGTTGTTGGATTAATGTCAGCTTAAAACAGTTACAACCAGTTACCATTCCTAATGGTTTGTTGCCTTCTTCTCAGCCTGCTTTGTAATGCTTAAAACTTGTAGGTCTTTAGTCGTATTGTTATTAATAATAATAAATACATAATGCTTTTCTATTGGGGAAAATATGAAGGTGTTTTTTCAACTTTCCTTGACAATTTTCAGTGACAGATCTGAACAGCTGTTGCATTGGCTCTTTAGCTGGATTTACACCGCATTAGCAGTATATTTTTTTAATATTCTGACTAAATGATGGAAGTATGTGTAGGTGGCTGTTGAACCCGCAGTTGATTGTACATACATGCTGCAGGTAAGAACATCTTCTGAAATAGTTTTCAGTCTCCATAGGTAAGAAGAAAAAGAATGGCCATTTTAAGACTTCTTCACATCACAAACCTGTCAGAAGCACAAGTGGAGTTGGCAACACTGGTCTTCTATTTTAAAGGACTGTATGCATAAAGTGTGCTGATATTTGTATCAGGGAGTTATTTTGAACATCAGCAAATTAGAAGAGTCTGGTTAGTGTAAACAACAAATGTGTCTTTGAAATATTTCTTGAGCTTAACCATGTTGATGTTAAGGAAAAATCAGCCAGAGCTCATTCCATAACAATGGCTTTACAAAGCTGTTAATCTGTTTCTGTTCTTCCCTGAGATAACTCATGATATCCAGATTTTACAATCTGATCTTCAATTGCCATTGTTAAATAATATTTTTGTGATATATTATTAATATATATTTAAATTAT
>NW_010419404.1:0-4893 GCF_000710305.1 Buceros rhinoceros silvestris
TATATATAAAATGCATGTGAGCATTAGTTTAGTTTTTGGTTATGGCGAAAAAAGTATGCACAGCAGAAACAATAGCAAGTAAAATTCTGGAGCCTTCTTGTGTCGTGATCAGCAACAGAATCAATTTTGGCATCAGGCTATGTCCCCACATGGGAAATGTACCAAGATATTCATTAGGAAAATAAAAAAATTAAGAAAAAAATACCATTTGTCTCTTCCTTTCTGCTTGGGAAGGTTGCTTTCCTTCCAGCTATCTAAAAAACTGCTAATTTCCTCTAAATGGGTGTCAATTCTGTGACTTGTTGTGGAGTATTTGAAGCAAAATTAAAGAAAAAAAAAATCAAGTGTGGCTTGATCTAATTCCTCTTGATGGAGCTAGTCTGCAGCACTAGTTAGGAATTACAAAGAAATTCTTCCTTTCTTTGCTCAAGTATCTAGCCCGGAATTCTCTAGCAAGCTACTATTAATTTTGCTTGCTATCTTTATTTACAGCTGGATGTATCACCCGTGACTTAATTATAGAGATCCTCCATTGCGCAAATCAATACCCAGTACAGGAGGATTGCCTTCTAAGTGTTTGCGGGTCTGATGAATTCTTACAAAAGTAAGTATCTCGTTAACAGACGATACTGAGTATGTATTATGTCATATAAGCTGTGCGTTTAATGCACTCTGCTTCCATGCCGTGTAAACGGAACCACAGAGAGAGTTGGAGTTCCAAACACTTAATGTAAATTTCTGAAACTCACGGAACACGTGGTACTTATGTTCTACAGAGATGACGGTGTGCTCTAGTGCAAGGATTCAGATGCTGGCTTCTTTATATAAGCTTTGTGGAGCCTTGAATAATTTGTCTCATTCCATTGCCTGTCTGGTGTTTCTCATCTGTATTACAAAGATCCTGCTACTTCCAGTATCTTGTGGGAGTGTTGAAAGCATGAGGGGGGTATGCATATCCTCAAAGGGAGAAATCACCAAAGAGAGGAAAATCCATATTATACAAGCTGCATAGCAGGTGATTTTTCTTCATATCCAGTTGCAACAGTAGTAAAGCAAACAAAGTCAGCACTTTGGTGCTGACTGCACGTTGACGAAAAACACATTATACATACAAACAGGTCTTTCTGAATGTATGTAATCTACAAGTAAGGAAGTAAATGCTCTGATTCACATTCATTCAAGTAAACCCTTGTGGTGCTTGAAAGCACTACTGAACTCAGCTAGTTGTTTCTTGCCCTCTGGCAGCTTAAATTCAGCCGTCAGCAGAAGTGAGCAGATTTTGTGTTGAAACAGCTAAAGTGCAGGCTCTTGTTGTCAGCTGTGCTGTAGAGATGGTGACTTTCAGCAGAAGGGGAGAAGTTGGCAGTCCTCTGTGGTAAGATGTTAAGCTGGCACCGCAGGAATCACAGCTCATCTGTTAGAGACATAAAAAGTGTTAGATAAAATAGTATGCATCTATAATTGAAAGGGAAATTTTTAGAAGCAGTCATATTTGCAGAATAGTGTAAAGATTACCCGTACTAGCCTAGAGCAAGTCAGCTTGATTAATGAAAGTAACGTGGTTGTGAGAGCAAGTGTCACACCATGTAAATTAGTTTTGTTCTATATCCAGCATGGACCCTTCTACTCTTACACAGGTACACAGGTCAAATATTCAGGTGTTCATGGTGAATTATGCTTTGCAGCTCAAGATGGAGAGTTCAGCATTTTTAAGTCCACTCTTGTTCAAATCTCCATAAAGGAGCTGGTACAGCAGAGCGCTGTGCGAAGCATTGCAATGCTAGAACCGCCGAGCAGAGAATCAGATCATACATAGATCTGCTAATTACCTAACAAGGCCAAAGGTTTTATTATTATTGTTATTTTCAAGACTCTCTTCTCATCTCAAACTAATTGCAAAGGAAAATGGAAATAATGAGTTACTGTACTGAGGGTGAGCTCAGTGTGTTTCAGTACAGTGTACAGTGTGTTCTAAACAGTTTTATTTGCACTGATGAGAAGAACACGTTCATAGTGGACTGTTCAAATTCCTGCACTTGCAGAATATCTGCATGTCTCATTAGGAGTGAAACAAGGTCAATAATGTTCCCAGCTTTTTTGCTTTGCTTCTTCACTGTCACGGAGAAAGAACTGAGCCGCGCTTCTGGCCTCAGCAGCTTGTAATTCTATGTTTTGCCGTACTTTCAGCTCTCCTTCTTTTGTTTCCTCATCAGAGGCCCGTATCTGAAATTTGAAACCCCAGACCATAATGAACCCTTCAGTAGCTTAATACAGCCCATAGACTTGCCTCAGAATGAGTTTTTTCCTGTGTTTGGGCTCTCTTTCAGTGCAAATTTCGTCCCTCGTGATGTTGCAAACAAAGCGATATGATGTACTTCCCCGGAATAGTATTTGGAAATTGTTCAGGAGCAAATTCCAGTAGAAGTTCCTCAAGTTGTGAGACAGAATAAATACTCTGCTGCTCCTACTTTATTGTAATCCAGAAAAAAACTGAACTGAAGGCAAACTGGTGACATAATAAATTGTTGTTAGACCATAGAGGTTTAGTGAACCAGACAACTTTGTGAAGATTTGTCAAAAGCTTTCAATCGCTATCATATTGCACTGTATTAATGAGCACTTCATGCTGCCTCCTGCATCTGAAAGACTTGATGATTTCCAGAGTCCATTTAGCTTTGAACGAGAAGGGGGAAAAATACTTGGGTGCTAATGACCGTTACACTCAGCACCGCAAGATTTCATCATCCATTATTACCTTCCGATGGAGGTATCCTTGAGCCCATATTCTATCTGACTCGTAAGTAGAATATCAGATTTCAAATATCCAAATTTTAGAAAAAATCCAAAGGCTGTATGCAAGCTGCAGGTCAGTCAGTAACTAGTAAAGCCATCTGTGAAATTCTAATTTGGAATCTCATTTGATTTCTGGTCTTCAAATTAATTTTATTTCCTGATCAGAAACCCTGATTTTTGAGGCCTTGCCTCAACCTGCAGGCATTTTTTTTTCTTCCTACCCTTCCTTTTCCATCAAGTCTTTCATGTTTCATGCAGCACTGCAGAAGCTATCAAGATTCATTGCTACCTCGTCCCTGCCCCTTCTGAAATTGTAAGGCGCATGTTAGTTGCTTCCCCAGTTGATTTGCTGCAGTTCCTTTTTCAGGTGTTCAGTGTAAGTGGTCTGGATGCAGAACCCTGTCTGAAAGACAGAGTCTCACTTGAAAGAGAGGAATAAAACCCGTATTTGTGTCATCAATTTTTACCACTATTCATAGAAGTTCCTGATTTTTATACGAATCCATAGACCTTTCTTCTCTGGGTTTCCCAGCTGTGGGTGTGTTCTCTACTCCCTTAAACTTGTCCTGTTCATCGTCATCTTTTATTTCTTGAAAGACCATCTGCTGTTTCTAAAAATTCTTTGCTTTATCATACCGTCATCCAAACCTTCTACATTTACTTTAAATCTTGCTCTCGGTTTCCTATCTTTCCTTAGATTTAGAATGGATGCCCCTGAAAATGATTTTATGATGCTTTTCGTTAAAGATAATATATGAAAATAAATTAGATTTGGTTAAGCAGCTTATGTCAAACACCTCCTAACTCTCAATGCCAGCAGCAAGCCAAAACCAGCCCTTCTCATGCGACAGCAGTAAATCAATCCTCCATTTAGTCTTTTTTGCCTTTAGAACTACAGGCCACAAACTCACACTGAAATGCCTAATAAAACAAAGCACATGAGCGTATGGGCCACTCTTTTATTACCCTTTTTTTTTTTTAATTGATCTATCTGTTAGCAAGAGGTTGCAGTAGTGCAAACCCAGAAAAGGAATGTAGTCAAAGGATATTTATAAGCTTCATTTCTAAACATGCTCCCCCCCACTTTTTTTTTTAAAAGCATTGGATTTTTTTAAAGGTTCTTTTAATAGGTATTTTTAATTCCATCCAGGCTCCACATAGTGTAATTTGCACAGTTACTTTACTGCTTTGCAGTTTAGCCATACATCGTGAGCAGGGATATGGACTAGGAAAGTCTAAATGCTTATCATTTCTGCTCACATGCTTGCCTGTGACCTTACTGATGACATTTTTTTGCCTTCCTAATTCTGTTCTCTGAGAATTGCAACCTAAATAAGACTTGGTTTTCACTCAAAGTGAAGTTTAAGCTATTAATTATACACTGGGCAGAATTATATTCATGCAGATTGGGATCATAAGAAGCAAGCACCTTTTGGATGAATATGTCCTTTGTAAAAATAAACTTCATTTTCTCGTCACTGCAGATTAAGTTTCTCATTCAGAGACACTGCTCAGCTGAGGTTTTTTTTTAAAAAAAATAAAAGTCTGATTGAACTTTATTAAGATTTGGAGCTTATAGCACATCAGAGAACCTTGCTGTGGGAAACCAAAATGATTGAGGGTGTCTCAAGAGACACTCAGGGCAAGGAATTTTCCTTTTTTCTGCTTCCAATATATTGTGGGACCATAGGCAAGTCCCTTTACTTTGACCAGTTCATTATTATGATCCTCAAAGACAAAGACTGCCTTTCACTTCGTGTCTTTTGTCATGGCATTCTCATCATAGCTATATTCTCCACACAGTAGTTCCAGCAAACAATATGTGAAAACATTTGAGTTAATGATGTTGTAGCATTTTTATTTGTGTTTCCTTTGCAGAGCTCAGAGCACTGTATAGCAGTTACTAGCAGTCATGTTATCCTCCAAAGGGGGTATATTGCTTTTACCTTAATAGCACAGGTATAGTGACAGATCTTCATAGGAATCTGCATACTAGAGGAATCAGGGAAAAGTGGCTTGGGACTCACAGTTGTGTTCCTTTGTAATTTTCTTATTACTGTGTCTGTCCTACGATTGAAGGGAAGGGAGAATGGAAAGAGC
>NW_010419404.1:5005-13556 GCF_000710305.1 Buceros rhinoceros silvestris
GTGAAAGATAAAGGAACAGGTGCAAGACAGTTGTAAAGGATGCAAGGATCATGGGAGAGTTCTTCATTAGAGTCACGAGTCAGATGTAATTAGTGAAATGAGAAGAGGAGGAAGTTTCAGGAAAGCCATAGGTAGGCACAACACAGACATGAGCTGAGGAGCAACAGAAGAGAATCTATGCATTGGTACGGTCCCAGGAACTGGGAATCAGTCACTTGGACTTTTGCTTGTAAAGGTGTTTGAGAAGGATTGAATCATGACAGTGATACGCCTTCCAGTGGTACAGGTATTCCATATGTGTTAGTGTTAATTTCTCTCATTCATACATCTCTACTTTACACTCTTAAAATCAAGGAATATACCCCTTATTACAAGAAAGACATTGAGGTGCTGCAGCATGTCCAAAGAAGGTCAGTGAAGCTGGTGAAGAGTCTAGAGAACAAGTCTTATGAGGATCAGCTGAGGGAACTGGGATTTAGCCTGGAGAAAAGGATAGATACTAAGGAAAGACCTTATTGGTCTTTACAACTACCTCAAAGGAGATTGTAGTGAGGTGGGGGTTGGTCTGTTCTCTGTAGTAAAAAGTGATAAGACAAGAGGAAATGGCCTCAAGTTGTGCTGAGGAGGTTTAGATTGGACATCAGGAAAAATTTCTTCACTGAAAGGGTTGTAAAGTCCTGGAACAGGCTTCCCAGGGAAATGGCTGAGTCACCATCCCTGGAAGTATTTAAAGGATGTGTAGATGTGGTACTGAGGGGCGTGGTTTAGTGGTGGACTTGGCAGTGTTAGGTTTGGACTCGAAGATCTTAAAGACTTTTTTCCAACCTAAACGATTCTTTGATTCTGTGATTCTATAAATTTTGCAAATGTGTGGAAGCACTATCAGAGGACCTCAGTTTAGGTATTTGTTATGTCAAATGGAGATGGGTTTGTCCTCTTTGACCTTTAATGTACTTGTTTAAAGCAAACAAATAAATCTCTTATCTACACTTACAACTTTTGTGACATCTAATGGAGAGTATGTATTTTACTTAACTATGGTGCAGTGTAGGTGTAGAACTTTTACAAGATACGTGAATTCCCTGTAATTCTGCTGAATGGCAATTACATTAGAGCACTTTTGCTTAAGTTTAACCATTCGTTTGTGCTGGGGACCTCTGCTGCCTTGTGAGATATGAGTCTCTCCCCTAAGTCACACTTCCCATGATTTATTCATAGAACGAGTGGTTTTTTGGAACTAAATCTAGCCTGTTTTATTCAGATGTTCCATCAAAAACCCCTTTAGTTAGAAACAAACACAGTTTACATCTGAATTCTGAGTTTTCCATGGCACTTGACAAACCAGAAAAGAATCATCTTTCCTTCATGGCCCAGGGAGTTCTGAAACAACATACCGTGCTGTAAATCTGTATAAATATGGAATATGCCTTTTGGCACTTGTGTGGCTGGAGGCTTGAAAAAGCAACGTGAATCTAATTGAACATGCACTAGAGTTGTAACTGGTGATGCATATTAACTGTTTCGGTGATGAATTTGCCTTTGCAAAAATCAGCGTCATTTCTTCTACCTGTTAATCACAAAGGATTTTTTTCAAATGTAAAAAGATCTTTGCCTTAACTCTGAAATAGTTTTTGCATTATTTCACCTGATTAAAACACAAAGTGGAAGCGAAACAGTAAAATTATTTTTATTGCAAGTAACGAGAGTGATAAACTAAGGCTATATTATAACTTAGAAGTTGCCAAGAGTGATAAGGGGACTAGAAGCTATTCTGAAGAGGCAAATAAGAATAAGGAATTCCACTATCATGGGGTGCTGCAGCATCCTTGACCATCTGTGTAGTTTGTAGGAACCACTCCGGCTGAATGAGTAGAGCTCTGCATCTAAGCTTAGCTGACATGTGATTTGAGAAGCAGGAAGACCACCTCACAGCTTCTTATTCAATGTCTGTGAGCTGCACAGTGAGAGAACTTTCATTTTTTTGACCGTTAATGGCTACCCACCTTAACGTATGTTATTTTCAAACTTATAGTTAAATACTAACATTCAATTATTGATTTTGAAGTTTGTCAAGCACTACAAGACATTCTGCAGTGGTACATCGATAACCAAGATACTTCAATAGATTGCACGAATTTTGGGTTGAAGAATATGCATGAATAATCTCAAGGTTTGGGAGCATGTATAGTCTCTTTAGCATATTGTTTGTCTGTGTCATTGTTCTGTTATGGAACTTAATGGTCAAAGATACAACTAAGAAATTATTTTTCAGTATTCCCACCAGAATATATGCCACAACCAAACACCGTGACCTTTCACAGAAGCGATTGCCAAGTACTGGTTTTATTCAATCTGCTTTGCACTTAGAATATAGTCCACCAGTGCTTTTAGGAGAGAATAAAAGAAGGAAGTGAAAAAAAAAAAAAAGCAGAGTGAAAAGAAAGCAGAGATAACCGTTTGTGTTTTGTTTTATGTTGTTTCTTTCTCCAAACTGCAGTAATCAGACTTTGGGCAGCCATGAAAGTCTTCGCAAGGCAACCACCTGCATTCAGCTTCAACTACACAACACTAGTAATTTGAAGCAAAGTTTGGCTCGAACGGTATGTCATCTTATCATTCTCTTTCTTTCAGCATCCCTGAAAGAATAAAATTTCACCAATCCTTTTATGTAGCAACCCACAGTAACAGTCAAAGGGAGATTATTTGTGTTCCTGAGAACGCATATATTATTGCTGAACTCCAGCTGGAATGTACAGAGAAACATCTCTGCTTTGTTCCTCTACTTATATCTAGTTACTGTAGAGTTACTGTAGAGAACACACAACTGAAAAAGATCAAAGGTTACTTTTTTAGAAAAAAAAACCAGTTTTGTCAGAATTTAGTCCTGTTTCTTTCAGGTGGTCATTATTGATTTTTTTTGATTGGGCTTTCTATGTTTTGAAATATAACAAGGGCAAAATCATTCAAAGTACTGTGTAAAACGAATTAGGTGTGGATTCTTGTCAATATCACTGAAAACCAGGGGAGGCTGATATAAGCCAGAATCTCAGCTGCTGAGTTTGTGCGTGTGTGATGCATACTTGTGTTTATGTGCTTGTTTGTAGACATGCAGAAACCTTGTCTGCTAGAACATGTAGTCTTTTCAGAAAACATGGTTTCATCATCCTTTTAAGTCCAGGGAATTTCCTGTTCAGATTGTTTGAGTTTAAACAGATTTGCAGTGGCTTACTGAGCTTTAATGACATTGACCTATGCTGCTAAAGGTAAGCTTTATTCCCAGTGGAATAAACCTTGGGATTTCCAACCCAAAGTTTGCAGTACAGCAGAAGCTTTGTTTTGGGCAGTGTCCATTGGCAGTGTGTGACTGTTCACAGACAGCAACAATTACCTGCCTTGTATAGGTATGCTATCAGGCAGGGTCTGTCCATAAATGGGTCAAATGGCAAATTTCTGACAAAAAAGTGGTGGGGGCTTTCTTTTAATTTCTGTTCTGTTTCACCATGTGAAACATCAAGTTCAATACAACATGTTACCTGAAGCATTAAAAAAGGACTATAATGAGGCCAGATATATATATATATTCAACATTTTAAACAGTTTATAGATAAAAGTAGAATAATTTAATCCTTATATGTACAATCTTAGTTTAAATTATTGGCATTCTTTGCTGGCAATATTACTCTATTTGTTTTTAAAAAACATCAATTCCTCTTGGTAGAACATCATTCAAAAGACAGTATATTAGGAAACATTAAATTTTTCATCAGCGGGTCTCTCATTCAAAAATTATTCAGATCAATGAATTGCCAACTGCTTGCTGTCAATCTAGAGAAAGTAAGCTGATGTTGGAACATACCTTCAGAAGGGAGTGACCAAGTGTCCATCTTGTGTCCTTTCTCATCCCATCCCCATATCACAGCAGCAAGAAGAACATGTCCAGTGACCACCGGGTTGATTTTTTACTTGGGAAAGTATCTGTGGTACCTTGTTTTCATTTGACTGCAACTTGTTGAGATTGAGGCAGGAATCATCATGATATTTCCATTGTCTGCATTAAAAAGAGATTAGATGGTCATCATAGTCCTTTCTGGTGTCAGACCTGTGACAAGACATCCCATGTTAGGAGATGAAAAACATCATTTTTCCATATAGTGCTGCCAAAGAAGGACTTGAGAAGAGTGGTGTGTTGGTGATTAGATGTGATTATGACCACACATAAGTAAGTGTAATGGTGGGAAAATATTTTACCTTTTTTGGTTCAGGATCTCTATCTTAAATGGAATAATATATTATTGACCCTTCTGCTGGGCAGTTGTGTGTATCCAACATTTTCTGGCCTGAGAAATGAGTGACATGAATTAGAAGTTCGATACAAAGGCGTTTTGCTACTTATATGCATATAGCATGTGGTGAAGGCATTTTTTACATGCATAATCTGAAAAGAGGGAGCCTCAAGCAACTTACCAACAATCTGCTCTTCAAACTTCCAAGCCAATGATTGATTCTCTACAAGTCACTCTGTCTTCAAACAGGAAAACTAAAGGATAGAGCAAATGACCTATTTGCTGTATGTAGATCTGCTTTTACTATAGATTTTCAAAATTATCTGCTTTGGAACCTAATGACATGTTCAGGAGTCCCTTCTGAAGCTCTAAAGCTTGATGAGTGCTAACGAAATAAAACTCTATGCCAATGCCATCTGGAACCCGCCTTCATGATTCTTACTTACCTTACATAACGTTGTTGAAATTGGCATGCATAGTTAAAAATACGTACATGTCTGTACATGTAATTACTACTAATCTACTGTTATGCTTAATAACCAGTATAAGTGGATATTTATAAGTAATGTGCAACTATTTTTTTTTTAATCAGACAGCTTATGGACTTTGGCCTATAACTAAATGTTAACAATTCTTTTGTGAATTCAACTGAACAATGTGGGTTTTTTAAGGTGAATACTTGCTTCCTTTCCTGTTGGAGAAAGCTGACATTCTGTTACGAAGTATTCAAAAAGAGGAAATTGTCTTGAACTGAGCAGTTAGAAGCAAGAGATTTAGCTTGGGCCTTTACCTAAAACCACAGGACTTTCAGCCAGTGGATGGCTTTTAATTTGATTTGGTTCTTTGAGACATGAACTTTATCAGCCTTTACACTCTTGAATAGAAGTTTTTTATGACCCAAATTTTCAAGATACTAGATTCCTACTAAACTTCCAAATAAGGCTTATACAGGGAACATAAGATCATAATACAGAAACTCACTGAGGTTCAGCTTAATACCGTTTAGACAGACAAAGAGCTTCTGTTGACAAGACTGGGAATTCTGCATCTTGCAGATTTTTCTCCACGCATTGAAATCTCAAGAATGGCAATGACTGTGGAGAAAATCCAATAGTCATCTTGTCAAATGGTGGCCCAGTGTGCATGTTTTCCAATAATAAGGTATAACAACTGCTTTGTTGTTATTAACTGATTTGTTTTGATTCTACACCTACACTACTCTGTATTTTAATGTAGGTAGTTCCTAAGAAGCAAATCTTAATGACAAACTCCATAGGCTGTAGTGTGTCAGAAATATTAAATTCCTGGTGACTAGGTGCTCTTTAGGAAGATAGACTCAGTGGAACAGGGTAGAAACAGAAAGCTTTTATCCAGATGCTGTCTCCGGGGGGTGATTTGCCTGTCCCAGAGACCCTTTTTTTCAGGGTTGTCCCCACATATACTCAGTATGTGGGCAAAGCATCAATTTTTCAGTGGAGTGGCAGCAAAGAACACTTAGAGGTTTCCAACAAGAGCTTCACTTGCCTCCAGAAGGGTTTGTTGGACTAAAGTGGCCAGCAAGCAATATTTCATGAAAGTTCAAAAACATTTTTGCTATTCTATATACCGGTGTTAATTGCATTAATATTTTACCAGACATAATGAGTTAAATAGTAACTCATTATGCTCATTTTGAGCATAATCATGGACAACAAAAGTCAGTAGTCCATCACGATAAGAAGGTGGGTGTTTTTTCCATTATTTAAACATTTGTGATATCTCAGAGGGACTGTGTAGTGCCTCAAATAGAAGGGAGCTTTTTTTTTGTATTTAAGTGTACCTTGAAATTGGGCTACTTATGCTTCATGTTCTATTATTATACTTAAAGTCTCCTTCAACTCCGTTGCAGTTTGACAGGTCTAAATGAGGTTTAATATAGTGCAAGGCACTATATTAATATACAGTGCAATGCACTGTGCCTCCTGTGGAGACCAGGAGCAGAGACCACACATCTCTTATGTTTCACATTTTGGAAATGTTTACAATTAACAGGATGAATGATTACAAACAAACAAAAATAGTCTTTTAGGCAGGGAACTAGCAAACTTGGAAGACAAATTAGCAGTGTCCAGACCATTCAAAAACATTTATTGTCTAAAAGAATTTGTGGAGCTGTAATTAACAACTACAATGGGGTTTAACGAGAAAGGGTGACATTTTAAGATATCTTCATGTGAATTATTGATTGCCCCTTTACGGTAACTGACACAGCTCTGAAAGCTTCAGGCCATGCAGTTACTTCAGGTTACTAATAATAGCAAAGAACATGAGCAGCCCCTGAGCTGACATAAGTCATAGACACAGAGTTGTCCTCCAGCTTCAGGGCATGCTTGTGACAGAGCACTCATATCAGGAAGGAGAGGGTCTGCTTGCAGCAGGAGCACCAGCAAGTCTGTCAGAACTAGACGAAACCTAATGGAGGAGATACAGACTATGGTGCGTTGAAGGCTGCTGTATTTCCTTTCACTGTGTATCCAGTTCTGTAGGTCACTTTGGGTCCACTGAAACCTGCTCTAGTCACACTGAGCTCAATCATCTGATGTAGTCTACACTGAGCTCGCAGTGAATGTTGTTGCTTTTCTTTGAAACTTGTGCCTCTATTTGTAAAATGCGTTTGAAAGTCTCATACTTAAGAGACAATTTATGGAAAACAAATTTCCCTCTCTGACTTTGTACAAAAAGATGTGAAAATAGTGTGCTGCCTTTTTTTTAATAGATAATCAATCATCCATGTGTATTCACGTGCTAAATAATTCACACACACACACCTTTTGCCCTCGTCCATCAGATCCCCTTAAGCTTCAGTGTTCCTATCAATCACACGTATCTATTTTCTCTCTAAGCTTCAGGGCTCACTCCTTCAATCTGTGTCATGCTGTTTCTGAGTTCATCCCTCCCTGTCCTCTAGTCCTGTCAATGTATGTGATCGAGGAGGAAGTTTGTCATTTATCAGTCTTGTCCTGTAGCTTAAGCCTTGTCCCGGTGGTTGCTCAGTTCAGATGTACTCTGCTACTCATAAGGTCTCCAGAGGTGTCAGTGTGACAGCCAAGCATGCAACGACACTGTAAAAATGCAGGGTGGATTTTGCAGAACATGTACGCTACTCATCTGTAGGGTAACGTGGTTTTAAAAAGGGTATGATCTGCTGAGGATCAAGATGGATGTGAATGACTGTTGCTCTGTCTGGAAGTAGCAAATTCAAATCATAATATTATAGCAAGCAACTGTGCAGTGCTGGGTGCTATTTCCTTCCTAGTATGCATGCTTCTGATTATGGTAGCACTACCAAATATTCTCAAGGCTTGAGATGTTGTACTAGTCCTCTGGCATGCATTGAAGCAGTATGATAGCTGTCAGAGATCAGGTGCTCCAAGTCTCAAGGCATGGTATGGGCAGAAGACATGAGTTGTGAGCAAAACCAGCAGTTATTGGTCAGAGCCATGTGTAGCGCAATTGGTGCTGCACTCAGGAAATCGGCATTCATAAGCTATTTTTATATGTCTTGTAATAATTCTTTAAAGAGCAACACAGTGGTGTCCAGAGGCAGATTCTGAAATCAGCTGAGAAAAGACTACCTACTCTCAATTGCATCCCCTAACCCTCAGACACTTACTCTGTCTTCTCCTCTATAATAACATTTAACTCTCTTATGTCAATACACTGAGATAAGGAACAGGTGTTTGTATAAGATCAAACGCCCAGACAAAGTGGAGCTTTGTGCAGAGGTAAGATGCGTACATTCAAGGCTTAATGCATGAGAATGTTTTTCTTACCGTCACCCCCTTCCATTTCATTCATCTGATTCATCTTTCATTTATTGCCACTATGTGATAAAAGAGATAGTAGCGCTCCAGATGGGAATTCTTCACAAAACATTTACAGTGTACCTAGCTCAGCAATAGCCTGCTCCTTAAGCAGTGATATTGCTAAAGCTCCATATAGCAGTCCAAAGCAGAGTTAATGTGAATTAATTCACATAACAATTAACTTATTTAAAATTATTCCAACCATAGCAGAGAAACAAGGTGATTGGGAAAGTTAACTTTAGACCACTCCTATACTCCAATTAACTAGAAAATTTTGCTAGTGTGGTCACCTTATTCTGAGCAAGCTTTCTAAGTATTAGGAGAAGGCTGTTTTAGCCAAGCAAGTAAAAGACTGGGTTTTTTTCTTTAGAAAATACAAATTTTCTTTCAAATTCTGTTCAAGCGGGGGTGGGGGGGGCAGGG
>NW_010419404.1:13671-19420 GCF_000710305.1 Buceros rhinoceros silvestris
CATATTTTGTCACTGCTGGATTTTGCTGTTCTCATTTTTTAAAAAAATTATCACATGAATGTTATAATGGTAAAAGATGAACAGAATTTTTTTTAACAAAATGTTTTGCTTAATATTGAACCATTTTGTCTTCCCTTCACAAAGAACTTGAAAGTTTCATTAGTTTAGCCCAGCCTAAAATGGAGTCACCTTTCAGATTCTTATGTATCCTTGGCCAGATATAACTTCTGTTCTCTGCTTCACCTTCGAGCAAACAAATATTTTAGATCAGTACACATGTAAGTAAATAGGCTGCAGCCTGGTTGCCAAAGCTGTGCAATCCCAGCCATCATTTTCATTTCTAGACATACTAAGTCATGTCTGGCAGCTGTCCTAGCCACTATGGAAAGAGAAGCTCATCACCACTAGGTACCTCTGTGCTGCGCTGCTCTTCTGCTGCTGTTTTCTTGTTTAACTAATTTCTGTCTCATCCCCCCCACCCCTCCCAGGGCTATACCTGTTCATAAGTGTCATTCTCTTTATAATCCTAGACCAGCTAATTTAGAGTCATGCTTGTCACAAGTTCCTCAGTAACTTGTCGCTATGAGTTTTATGGGTATGGGCTCAACCACGGGTCAGAAAAAGGGCAGAATTTTCAGGACATGTTGGTGCCTACAAGCTGGCAGTACATGCCTAGCATGAACTGAGCTGCCTCTGTAAGATGAAGGAGTTAAGGCATCAAAGGCCACAAATCTGTGGGGCTGGAGAAAGGACTGCATCAGAATGGGAACCGGTTTGATCAGTAGAATGTGTCAAATAAAGCAAAATCACAGAATCATTTAGGCTGGGAGGGACCTCGTAGAATAGTTTAGTCCAATTTCCCTGCTCAAACGGCATCAGCTGGAGCAGGTTGCCCAGGACTGTGTCTGGTTCAGTTTTAAATATCTCAACAGATATTCAAACCTACTCCACAACCTTTCAGGGCAACTTCTTCCTGTGTTTGACTACCTTCACAATTTCTTTTCCCCTTGTTTTAAGGTGGAATTTCTTATGTTTTAATTTGTGCCTTTTGCTTCTCATCCTGTCTGTGAGCACTACTGAAAGGAGTCTGACTCCCTTGTTATTATTATTTCCCATCAGATATTTGTACTCATTGATAAGATTCCCCCTTGTCCAGACTGAACAGTCCCAGCTCAGCCTCTCCTCATACATGTTTTAGTCCCTTGGTCATCTCTGCAACTCTTCACTGAGAGAAGTCCCTTCAGAGGAGTTGCAGTGGATGGTATGGGTGTTCCCCGTTCTGTTCTCTTAGAAAAGGAAGCAGCAGAGAGGTCATGAATGCAAACTACTTTCTGCTTCATGACTAGTGTATATTGCTGTTGCAAAAGGGTGACTTCTGCTGTCTGTAACAAGAAAGCAGAGGCAGGTTTAACTGAGGCCTGGATATAGTCTTAATCTAGATGTAGATAGAAAGAGCTACCATGATAATGTGGTTCGGCTTCCTGTATAGTACTATCCAGTGTAACAGGAGAGAGATTCACCAAATAAAATTTCAAACTGAAACATCCAGAACACCCTGAGAGTTCCTAAAAAGAACATGCTGACTCTGGAAAATACCAAGCAAATCTCTCCAACATACATTCTTCTTATCGGACTATTGTATCTCACTATATGCTTCTCTTCCACAGCATGAAGATGACCAAAGACAGTTCAGTGTGAATCAGCTGTTAGAAGACACTTGTGCCTGGAGACTGACTCGGTAAGAACACTGGTATTTAACAGTATTTCTGGTTTTAATTGTCCGTACTTGTAGTGAGCCTCCTGGCTCCAGTGGACAATTCAGAGACCTACTGGGGACAGGAATAATACCAAAAACAAAGAAAATTTGTCCAATATTTTAGACTCCTATTTTCAGACCTTATTGATGCTTAGCAAAAATCAATAATAATTTATAAATCCATGTAGTTTTTTCCCCATTCTGTCCCTTTCATGCCATTGAAGGTTTCATTAGAGCTTTCATTTTCCCCAAAGATTCCCAATATTGAAGGAGTTAATTTTCACATGTGCATTGCTCTTAGAGAATTTTTAGGAATAAATACAGTAAAAATAATACTAGATTTACTCTTCATTATGCCTGTGTTTTCAGTTCAGTGATGTTTTTGTTTGTTTGTTTTTAATGGAGTTAGCAATGACAAGTTTTTTAACTTGGCACTCAAAGTGTATCTGATTCTAAAGTTAACCTACCAGGGACTAGCACTACGTGAGATAGATGCCTCATTCAACTTTCATTATGTTTCATTTAATGAACTTAGAGAAAGAAGCTGTTAACTCTTTTGGTAATGTTTTTCATCAAAATGTTATGAAGTACTTTGCCAGGAACGGTAAATGCCACACCTGTCATTTAGCGGACGGAGGAAAACAGAGAGGTAGTGACTTGTTCAAGGTGAATATCCGGTGCTTAGTGAGGACCCATCTGGTTTTCTAGGAGCATGGCCCAAATATCCATTCTGAACTTTGCTATAAAGAGATCAAACCAATCATACAGTCTATATGCACTAATTACTGACTGTTTTATTTCTTGTGATGTAAGGCATATGGCCTTTTCCATTGCAAAGAGAGTCTTCAGAGGAGATACGTGGTAAAAGACGTTGAGCTGCAAATCAAATAACCTCTGCCAAATTTCCTCAGATAGTGTAGGGCAATAAGTATTTTTGTCCTTCAGCCACAAGTCCAGTAAATATTGAAAAAGTAACAGCTTGAATTGTGTTTGATCACTATTTACTGCTTGTCCCATGGATTGTTGACATGTAGGAGAAAACTTTTTCCAACAGTGAGGACCCAGAAAGTTCTGTGGTAAGGTCCTTTGCTCTCAGTTGCATTTCTAACTTACTTAAGTAAGTTTCTTACTTAAGAAAAAAAGTGGTAACAGCTAAGTCACAGGGGTTTGCTGTCCATAATGTGCATGAGCTGCTTGTGATAATTTGCAGAAGGATTTTATAATGCTGAATTGAATGTGTGGTAAAGTGGTAGATTAGATTTTGAGAAGATGAATGTAGATTAGAGAAAATGGTCTTAAATTCAGTTATGAAATCATAGGCTCTGAGTTGACTTTTACCACCAGGAGCAAGTTCGTGGGGTTATAATAAATAATTCTCTCCCTGGAGCAAACTGATTTACCAGCGTTCACATATTCTTTTTCCCCGTTAGGGTGAACTAGTTTGAGACGAAAGCAGTGGTACAGTTATGTTGAGAAGGCATTTATATTTTGAAGCATGACAAAATGATAAGGTGATCTTACAGTGAAGAAAAGTCCTTACTGTTGTAAGCAGGCCACCCTAGTGTTTCTTTGTGTGGGCCAGTCAATAATATCCATTCCTAGTTATAACAGCTGCTTGTAACCTGACGTGCAACAACATCTTTGTGTTTAGTCTGCATTGGAATGTAGGTTTGCAACATGTTATCATCTAGCTAGGCCTGTAATAGAGATGGAGTAGATGGGTGCAGTGGAATGGAAATGCAATAGAACGGGCTCAACGCAGGCTGTAGAAATCTACCTGGTAGCTAGGAAGGCTAGCAAATTACTTCCCCATATTGCTGTGTCTTCACAGCTGTGGGCATTTAGATTGGGTAAATAAAATAATGTTCAGGGTTGTCTTCATGTACTGTAGTTACATTTCTGATTGTAGCACACAAACACTTGTGTTTTAGAGAACATGTTGATTAAGAAGATCAATCTGCTTAGATCTAGCAGAGAAGGAAAAACTGAACTGGCTTGAGATGAAGTAAGAATAATGAACTGAAACCATGTGTTTGTAATAATCAGATTTGCTCTCACAGCCAAATGTGAACAAATATAACCAGCAGCCTCTACGTCGCTTCACACACTGATTTGCATAGTTTGAAAACCATACACAATGTATGAGTGCATCAGAACAGCTGCAGTCCATTGGCCCATAATCTCTGACACCGAGGTGCCAGTAACTATAACACGATGGTTACTCTGATCCATGCAGTTAGGCACAGCTTAGTTAGGCAGCATGGTGATAAACGGCATTTTAGAAAGGAAACCTGGCATTGCTCCACAGTAGGTGCTGCTGCCAGGAAACAGAACAATGAATGCTCTAAGTATATGCTACATAGTTGTTATCTTCCTCTCATACAGACCAGCTGTATCTCTCTGAAGCTCTTTGAACTTTTCTTTTTTCCTCTCTTTTGAAAACTAATGTACCATATTGCATCCCTGAACACTCCAGAAACTTCCTCAATGTCAGCTGAAAGTTCATGGCCTGGTTAGCATTGCCATGTTTTTATATATAGCTATCAAAGATGTACAAGTATGAAGTATGTCTGTGTGATATCACTGGGGTATTATTAGTTATCTAGCAGCCAAAGATTCAGGGTGGCAATAGTAGAGGTATTTTGATCATTGTTACAGGTCACTGGATTTGTTTCCTGTGAATTATATAAAATTATGGCTGCTTTATACAGAAATTTCTCTAGGGTAGAATAAACTGATGGAAAATATGCTATTTTTTTGGACTAGTATTATAACTTACAGAATTATTCTGAAACTTGCATTTAGGCCAAGCATGGAAATAAACATGCTTACCTGTATGCATCAGGGCAAGCTCGTATGTCCAGAACTTCTTTTATGCTGGGAAATGCTATGAAAAAGATGTTAAGCCTGGAGACTTGGTCAAAGCAGAACGACAACTTGCATTAGCTATGATTTAACAGGATTACAGGAGGAACTGCCAGACAGCTACTCAGCGCACAAACTGTCTGGCTAGATAAGGCTACTGCAGATTGGAAATAAAAAGCTGTAAAGGCAAAACCATCTGTAGGAGGAGGTGAGTAGTAAGAATCTCTGGGGAAATGCACTCTGGTGTTAGCACAGGCAAAGACCACCTAACATTCCTCTATTCTCTATGATGATTTCAATGCAATGAGTCTCTTCTCCTGCCATACAGTATACATAACGAAAGTCTAACCACATCCCATGAAACCTGTACTTTGGACTGTTGTTACAACTGTAATCTCTGATTGCTCAGTTGGCCCAACTAAGAATCACAAGGACGCACACAATTTCTCTGTAAACAATAGTCCAATTGCTCTGAAGCAATCAAAATACTTCTGTGACCTTCAGCTACCAGACTGTGATGGCGGCGAGGGGGGAAGGGATGAAATTCTTCTTAAGCCTCCTGAAGAATGAGAACCCTAATACAAAGGATCAGTGGGAAATGTAAGAGGAAAAAAAAGTCAAAAATAATGTGAATAGAGTAAAACAATAAACACTGAATAAAGGAAGAAAATTGTAATTTCCACGTTTTCATAAATGCACATGCAAACCCTGACAACCACTGAGGACCCTCAAAGCAATAACACATTCGTTTTGCCAATCAGTAGGCTCTACAGGGTGTGAAGTGGGAATTAAGGTTTCTGTACTCTTTCCTGAAGATTTTACCTTACAGACGAGGCTGTCATAGGAAAAGGAAATTCTCACTCCTGTGTGTAACAGTCTTAACCATGGTCTCATAGGCAGCTTCTTTGTTTTGTTCCAGCCGACAAATAAATGATGGCTAGAATTTCATTGTGTGTATCTCTCAGATATAAGTAGAAGATTTTTATATCTATGCTTTTTCGTAAATGACTGCTAAAAACTGATGAAGATCCAGGCTCAAATACATGATGTCTACATAAGAACTTGTCCTTATTTTATACCAACATAAAATCACTGTCAATTAAACTATTCCAAATTTATCGAATGGGG
>NW_010419405.1:0-5737 GCF_000710305.1 Buceros rhinoceros silvestris
TCTGGTTCCACCATGTTGGACCCAGGACACCCTGGTAGATGATGAACTATTTTCCACGTTTGTACCTGCTGTTGAGGATCCTTCTTCTTGCAAGGTTTAAGAGAAAAATACACAAACCTTTCCAACCTGCAGCTGGAAGAGAATTTTGGCCTTGATTTTCAGGTGCTGTAAGTTAGGGCAAGTGTCCCTTTTCATCTTGGTGCTGGTCAGGGGTGAGGGTGGGGTGATGTGTTTGTGTGTTTATCATAGTTTAGCTGGAAAAGGCACACCAGGATACCAAAAACATGTCTCCTGCACCAGGTTGCATGGCCCGTAATTTTGTTAGCATCCTCAAATCATCCTGCAATTTGGGGCAAACTTTAATTCCTGGAGAGAGGTAGATGTCAGAGCCTGGGTAGCCATCCTAATACTTCTTGCTCTTGGGTAAACCAGTTCCTCACAAGCCAAAAAATGCCACCCTTAGAGATTTCCTGGAAGGTAATGGTGTCAGGCTCCTGAACGTCTTCCATTCTGACTTGGTAGAAAAGCTGCAGGAGTTTTGAGGTTTATCGCAGGGTGATGTTGAGGTGAGGTTCTTTGTCTATGGAGCTTACATTTCTGTTTTCCAATGCTCATCACTTCTTCCAAAGGCAATGCTAGGGCACGGGCCAAAGTGTTTTCCACCTCCTGACCCCAGATCTCAGGAGAACACTGCTGGATCTCTTTGTAAGCACAAAACTTGGGTGGAAAGCAGTGAGCTACTACTTCAAGTAGAGTTCAATTCAGTTTAATTCAATTAGGTTAGAGAAAATAATTATCAAAGATCAAGACTTGCACATGTCAGCTCATACGTGCAGGCCCTGATATGTCAGCAGTTTAAAGGGGGTTATTAAAAGAGGAAGAAAATTAATGAAGCAATATAAGGATAATAATAATAAAACCCCAAACCAAGCCAAAACCCAACAAAACCAGTAACAGCCTTCTCTGACAAAGGCTTATTGTTTTCCTCTGCATGCTTGCAGCATTGTTGCATTTATCCTGTCTGCAGATGTCTCCCAGCTCCACAGAGAAGTCAGCGGGTGGCTGGGGCAATGAGGGAGGACAGCCAGCAGCCTGGGATGTAGTTGGACTCTCCAGCACATCAACAGGGTATGGAGGAAAGACATTGCATGATTATCTTCACACATCTTAAGGGAGAGATTTACAGTCTTATTGTAGCATGTTTTCAGAAATTCACACACATACTTACCTGTTTTCATATATCTATGTTTCTATATATCTATATCTATATATCTTGTTTCCGAATCTTGACCCAATTCTGACCAAATGCAAGTTGTTGTATTACACAGAATTGTCTTGTGTCACAACCAACAGAGATGATGATTCATTTAAAAACTCATACAGACTTCCCAAGAACTAAAACCTGTTTTTTTGCAGAACTAACCTGAGCTGTGTCTCTTTGCTTTACTGCCCCTTTTAAAATCATCTTGTGCAGCTTACTACGTCAGCAGTTACATACTATGGGATGTTTTACATTCCTTATTTATTTGTTTCTTAGCAAAATAAAAGAATCCTTTTAAACTTCTTCCTTATTTTCAACTTCTAACTTGCTAACCACTGTTGTTTGGTGGGTTGATGGTGGTAGCCTTTAGAGCTGTCTTCCTAGGGACACACTGACCCCATGTAGAGAGAGCAAAGTCACAGCACAAAGTCCAAGTCATGTAAGACATGTACACAGTACAGCTGGATGCCTGATAAACTTTGGCACTGGGTGATGTAGAAATCAGAACTACAACTATCAATAGAGCAATGCTGTTTCTCCAGTGACTAAGCCATAGCTACCCTGCAGTTCTTTAATTTATCAACGGCAATCCAAAAGAACTTGTGTATGTTGCATTGTAAAGGCACTTCGTTATTCGTACCCCTGATTTGCTTGTTCTGCATATTCAATGTCGGCCTTATAAGACCGGATTTATTTCCCCCTTTTCACAATAAAACTGTCTAATTCGGAACCAGTTTTTCCATTAAATAATTTGGGTTGCCCTTATGTCATTCTGAAAGGATCAGATGCAAACACGCTGTGGCTTGGGAGGTGAATGCCAACAGAGTATGTTCTTAAGTGAAGCACATCAATGAAGTTAAAGCCATCCTGAATCCTCTGCATTCAGAGTCAGAAAATAGAATTATCCTCTTCCCTTCAGTGAAGAAACAACCAAATAAGAATGACCCACAGGGATCTTCCTTCAATATAAAAGAAGTCTGTGGGTCTGGCTGAATGCTTCCCATGAAGTGGTATCTCTTGTGACTAAAATAATAGTGAACTAATCACAGTTAATGGAGGACTTCCAGTTTAGCAACTCCTACCAATGAGCACATATGGCATACACTATAACAGAGCATGGCAGCAAGCTGGAGAAATAATCAGTCATTGCTGTGCCCTGCAAGGCAGACAACAAGTGAGAACAAAATCCTCCTCTGAGAGCTGGTTTTATTGCCAAGGATTACAAGCAGGGAGCCTGCAAGGCTGAGGTGGTATTGAGGGGTCAATCCCCAGGGATTCACAGGGATTCTGTACCAACATGCGCAGATACAGCAGAGGAGGGTCCCTTGAAAGAGACCCCCTACTGGGAACAGCCTGACAAGTCTGTCCTCTGCCCAAAGCATCCCAAAGCAGCTCACTTCAGCACAAGTCCTGAGACAGCTGATGACAGTACCTGAAATTCAATTAAACATCTGCAGACAGAATTCACTTAAATATCAAGAAGGGAACACAAAATAGAGCAAATTGTAGAGAAAAATGGTCTTTAATACTTTATCATGCTCTAGGTAGCGTGACAGATGGAGAGGTTAAGCTGGAAAGGCTTACCATGGCTATACAGTCAAGAAAGGCTCCTTTGGCAGTAATGTCATTGTCATTAGTTCAGAATATACCATCCTAAATCCACAAGGAGTTGGGATTCTTTTGAAATAGTGCAAATTCAGAGACATCCTGCACATGGGAAACAAGTATCAGGTTTGCTGAGCTGGGAGGCGGGACATAAAGTGGGAAATCTCAAGGGTTAAATAGGCACAGGAACACATACATGGAAGTAAAGCAGCTGTTGAACCACTCTGAGATTTTCAGGGACATCAGGAGGAAGAGAAGGGACCCCAACATGTCCTCTTAGGCATGCCAGAGGAACATCAGACATGACCCAAGTCACCAGGCCAAAGCAGACTGGCAGAGACCATGGGTAAGTGCCTGGTAAGCAGAAGATTGTAGAATCGTAGACACGGCTGTGTTGGGAGGGACCTTTAAAGACTGTCCAACCCCTCAGCCATGAGCAGGGACATCTTTCACTTGATCAGGTTGCTCAAAGTGCCCTTAAACTTGACCTTAAGCATTTTCAGGGATGTGGCTTGCACAACTTCTCTGGGCAACCTGCTTCCAGTGTCTCACCACCCTCACGACCAGAGGCAGCTCCCCCAGCCTGCCCTCATGTGCTATGTGCCCCACAGCCTTGGGCCTGGCACCCATCCCACACGTCAGTATCTTTCCTGGACTGGGGAGACCAGGAGGGGACAGAGGAGTCCAGATGCAGCCACCAGAGTACCAAATAAGAGAGAAGGAAAGTATTTGTAATGTTTTTTTTCTGTTTTGTTGTGTTTAAATTGTCAGAGAGATAGCATCCCTTCAGAAGGGGAGGGGGGCTGGAAAGAAGGGCTCATACCACCAGATTTTTTTGCCTACTGTTCACTAAGGCCTTGGCAGGACAAGGGTTGATGGTTTTAAACTAAAAGAGGGTAGATTTACACCAGGTAGAAGGAAGATATTTTTTATGTGGAGGGTGGTGAAACAGTTGAGCATGTTGCCGAGAGCGTTTGTAAATGCACCGTTGCTTGAAACAATCAGCGTCAGGCTGGAAGGGGATCTGATCTGCCTGATCTGTTTCCAGACGTCCCTGCTCCTTGTAGAGGCAGCTGGACTAGAAGACCTTTAAAGTTCCCTTCCAACCTACAGCTGGAATTCTACAGTCTGTGATTCTAAGACATGTGCAACTTCCTGTCTCCAGAATGACAATTCTTGTCTGCTGGCACAGACTACCTCTGTGCTTGTTGGTGTTCACTTATTAGCCTTTCTATGCACTTCAGTCCTCATCTTGCGGTTCATTTGAAGGTGTCCCGACTGGTTTTTTTTTTAATCCTTTTCTCAGGGGTTTTGTGAAGCTACAAGAAAGAAAACACGATGTTAAACGAGTGACAGTTTCTGCAGTTTAGTAAGTTTGAAGTAGTGGATACAGAGGAGTGTTCTTATGAGTGTGTCTTGAGCTATCCAGCTTAAAGATGAAATCAAGTCTTATCCCCCAGCTCTGAAGAACAGGCTGTCACTGGAAATAACTGTTATAATGTAGAGCTCAAACAGGCACAGACACACATTTACAGTTTTCGGTAGTAGAGGGGAACAACAGAATACGTGCACTTCAATGTGTGGCATGGCATTTAGAAAAAGAAGAGAAAATTCAGTCTTAAGAGAGAAGTATTGACAATTGTTGCAATACACATAAGTTTCCTGACGAGTGGTTTTGTGGGCTGCGCTTTTGGAATTTGTGCTGACTGATGTGTAATGGCTGCACAAATTCTAGTCCTGACATCTTGTACATGGGGAAGAGCAAGCTCTTGCCCATTGTGGAAGCCTTAGTTTCTAAGTTGGTATTAAATGGCGGCGTGTTCTTTAAAGATGATTTTAAAAATCCCTGCGAGACAATGGAAAATGTATTTTGCAAGTGATGAAAGCATGTAATCATGTTAACTGTGCAATGGGTAAAATGTACAAGTTCATTTGGATTGCGGAGTTCACAGCTACATGCGCAGATGGACAGGTGTGGAGACTCACAACTTTTTAGGAAAGACAGGCCAGCAAGACAAGGTGCAAGAGTTGCTTCTTATGTTAGAGGGCAATTGGAAAGGATCGAGGTCTGCCTTAGGGGTAGGTGAAGAATAAGTCACTTGCTTACAGGTAAAAATTAAGGGGCAGGCTGGTATGGGTGACACCAATGTGGTGTCATCTAATCAGGAAGCGAAGTCGATGAGTCTTTCTGTAGACAGCTCATATTACCCTCACCATCACAGGCCCAGCTTCTCACGGGGGACTTCAGGCACTCTGAAGTTTGCTGGAAAGACAACACAGCGAGGCACACACAGCCCACGGGATTCCTGCAGAGCACTGGTGGTAACTTTTTGACACAGGTGGTGGAGGAGCCAGTGAGGAGAACTGTGCTGCTAGCTGTATGCTACTAGCATACAAAAAAGGACTGGTTGGGAATGCGAAGGCTAAGGGCAGCCTTGGCTGTTGTGAGCGTAAGACGGTGGAGTTCAAGGCATGGAATTTTGCTTTCAGGGCCAACTATCTAAACAAATACAACTGTTTTCAGATGTATCTAATACCTTTTAATTGCAGGGTCTAGCATTTAGACATTTTCATATTTTACGGTCTGATTTCTGCCTGGTGCTCAGGCACCTCCTGTAAGTGAACTGCAGCTGAATCATATTTGGCTGAAATTTTTATCAAGTCTTAAATGCAAGTGGAATCAGGCCAAGCTAGTCCTTCAACATAAACCATCCGAGTTCCCTTTGGGGTGTTTCAAAAGTTAACAGGGGCCAGCCAGCACCACCATAACCCTCTGTCGTCCCCACCCCCGCAGGGTGACAGCAGGGGTCCCCTTGTCTGCAAGGACAGCTACGCGGACTACTACTGGCTGGTGGGGGTGACGAGCTGGGG
>NW_010419406.1:0-10261 GCF_000710305.1 Buceros rhinoceros silvestris
AGGGGGGGGAGGTTGGGGGGCAGAGGGGAGGGGGAAGGAAAGCAGAAATGCCCTTGAAATTTTAATGAAATACTTAATCTTAGAAGAATGCTAAAATTTTGATAGACTCAAAAGCCCCATGAGATTGTCTTAATACATGCAAAGAATAAAGGTTGCAATCTGAGGTCAAATTTCACTCAAGTATTTGGAATGCAGGGTGAGTGTCTCAGAAGGATAACAGAACTAGTATTAAACTCATTTAACATACAATGGCTATCCAGAAAGGTTTCAAAAGCAAATCCATGTCTTATCAAGAAAAAGAAGCAAGAAGGCGACCTCTCTCTGGTTTACAAGTACCTGAAAAAATCCCATGAGGATCTGCTTAGGAATTTCTGGGTTTTTATGTCACAAAAGCCAGACCTTGGGTCATGATCTCAAATTAAAGAATGGGGTGATTCACTTGCATGTGCACACAGCAGTCAGCCTAGCAATGGGACATGGGTTGACTCCCTAGTATGAACCACATGAAATGAAAGTGCAGGAGACTCCGGTGGAAAGCTCTTCTTGATGGGATAGAGGGGAAGTGGAGGACCCCTCTTCGTGTCTCCAAGGCTCAGTGGTCCAGAGCAGATATATTAATAGCTGCCTTTGCACCTTAAATTCCAAGTGCACACAGGAGATGATAATGCCTTCCAGCCCTACAGGGCTATGTGGGGACCACCTTTTTTATTTTTGGCATGTTCTCGGATACTGTGTGGCTCGGTGTAATGCACTGGTTTAAAGGGTCTGGTGTGTGCTGTTATCCTCTCATTGTACTCAGATTGTATGACTTCTTCACATAAGGATTGCTGTACTAAGTCAGACTAAAGGTTTTTGCAGCTTGGATCCAGAAGCCATTAGAACAAGAACCTTAATGGAAACTCCCATGAAACAACACAAAGACGTCTATTTCTTGCTATGCCTTATTTTCTGTTGGGCTTAAGAAATCAGACTCCAATGTTTACCAGGACTCATAGGCACCAATGAACTTATTCCTCATGAATTTTCATATTTCCTTTGAAAATATTAAATTTTTTGGCCAAGGTCTCTGCAGTTTGAGAAGAGGGATGTTTCTGAGGTGCTTGAAACTAGCTACTTGATAATTTAACTCAGTCATCCATTTTTCCTTTTTAATGAGAAATCGTGAGCATTTTATACTCTTGCATCCTACTTTGGTCGTTTCACAGATCTCTGTTTTAACTGCCTAGACCACAGATATTAAACCAGTGCAAAACTGGCATTTTGTAAATACCTCCCTAATTTAAATTTAGTAATCTAATCTGAAGGGAAAGCCTCTGCAGTCACATTGGAGTTAACGCAGTTGTTAAAAGTCTTACTTGTGAGGAAAGCGGAGCAAAATGCTCTCTTGGAAGCCATGGAAGTCAACCATAAAGCTAATTCGTATTATCACTAGAACTGAATGTACAGTTTAATACCACGTAGCTGTCTCGTCTGGTTGCCGTATGGCCATTTGCTCTATGACAGCCACTCCAAAACCAACTGAAATTGTTAGCTAGTGAATGTGGAGTAAGATGTGCTGGTTTCAAACACAGAAATGAGTTAGCCTTTGTAAAAGATGCCTGGCATTGAAGTGATTCCTACAGATGCTGTCTTCAAGGAGTGGTGAATGAGGAATATGTGATACATTTTCCTTTCCTAGTTAAGAACAGGAAATGCACAGCACAACCAAATTAGTTGGTCCATGCAGCTGTCAGTTCTGCAGTAACTAATTACATGTTGCTGCAGTTGTAGGCTAACCTTTTTAGGTCCTGGCCTCAGCAAAGGTTTGTACACATACTGATTTCAAAGCCATGGCACACATTTGTGCTAGAAAATGGCACCTCTACGCACTTGAGTAGTTCATATATACACACACATACAGAGGAAGCCTATTGGGGCAGAGAAATGAGATGGTGTTGCAATGTGTTGTGTTTGTACTGTTCCACAAAGGCTCACGCTGAGCTCTCCGTGAAGTCCTAGGACCGTGCTGGGTCCAGCCTCAGATCTCGCAGCACTGCACTTTGATGCCTCCGGGGAATATGTAGCTTCCCAGTGGTGTGACCCAAGATGAGCAGAAACTCTAGTCCCGTGCTATACACCAGCCTGAGCTGCCCTGTGTGATGGACGTCTCTTCCAGTTAGGTGGTCTGACACATAAATCTTGCTTTCTGAGCATTCCATTGCCTTGCGAGTCTGTAGAACTGTGGGAAGTTGTAGGGAACCTGGTGATTCTGGTATGTCTCAATCCAAGTGGGGTTGGGCCAGAGGAGAAAGGACAAGAAACTTTTTAATGTAAATTGCTAAGGAACCAGGCACAGGAAGCCTGGGCCAATCTGATTAGTCAGAGGAAATCTACAGGGGGATTTTACTCATTTAAACACCTAGATTTGGCCTTTTCTGCAGGTTTTCCCAGTTTGGCATCTGAGTCAAACACTGAAGCTTGCTATTCTGAGACGTGTGCCTTTGGTTAGCTGCTGGGCTAGTCTCTCTGCTGATGTAACTCCACTGAGGCTTGCTGATTTGCAAAGCACTTGGCATCCTGCTCCTAGTTTTCCCCTCCTCGTTTCTGCCTCTCTGGCACTCTCTACTCTTCTTTTATTCTGGAGGGTGTAACCTGGCAAACCTCAGCTGCACTTCTTCAATGAGGCTCTGGCCCTGAATTCCTCTGAATTCAGCTGACCTTTCCAAACAGGCCTTTGGGGGCTTTACTTTGTCCTCATGTGTTTTTCATAGCCCATTTTTTTTGCATGAAAAACACATTATCATCTGCTTGTGATTCCCAAAACTTCTGCTTGTATTTGTAAGTTATCCTACCTTAGATGGAGCTGGACCTCTACCTGGGACTGGTGCTTTGCCTTACATCAGTCTTGATTCTCTGTTGTCCCACTATATGCCCTCCTTCCACCCTCAAGGGTTGTGGGACTTAACCATGATAAGTTATACGGCTACTCTGGACGCTGTCATTAAAATAACATATAATCAGAGAGAAAAAAAAATTACAGAGAGGGAGATGCATATGTGAACATACACATTCTTTGGAGAATACGATGATTCAGCTATGTGTTGATCATGCCCTTTTTGAATGTTTTCTCTATTCCTCTTGTAATATCTACTTTTCTTCTAGGCTGCTGGGTTCAAACACACTGGCTGGGTTTGGTGGGGAGGAGGGTAGAGGAGTCAATCTTCCATGCCAATCAGTTATAGAAAGTGACTGATTTCAGGATAATTTTCAGTTTAATAAATTAACAAAGGTATCAAGGGGAAAATTAAGTGTAGCAGAGACAGAATAGACATTCTTCAGTGTTTGGAAGGGCAACGTGGTGAAAAAAGTGGATTCATTTGTCTTAATTTGAATACTGTGTGATGCCAAATGAAATATTTTCTATTTCGTTATTTAGTACTGTTTGAAATCAGCATTTTTCATTTAAAAGTGGCCCAAGTTGAAACAAAGATGTTTAAATCAAATTTCCCAAAAATCATTTAAAAATGTTCAAGAGTCACAGTTTGTTTTTCCCAGAATAACACATTTTATTCTGGGGACTGGGGGAAGGGGTGGGGGAACTAATTTCAACAAGAAGAAAATATTTTGAGCTAAGAAAGCACTCACTAAGTGCAAACTGAATTTGTAAGCAGTTTCAGTGTCACCAAAATCATACTTCCCAGCAACTTTGCTGCATTAAGCATTTACTGTGAAGTATGTCAGTGGTGCAGCCTGTCAAACAGTTATAAATCATTTGCCTCTGTCCCCAGTGTTGCTATACTAACGCAGGCCAAACTCATAGTACATAGACCCAGAACACACAGCTGTAGGATGTTTAAAGATGTTTTCATTTCTTCTATCAGTTTACAGAGCTTCTCTCACAAAAGAAAATAAAGGGAGTTCTGTTTTAAGGCTGTCGACTGATTTGGGGGGTGGGGGGTGGGGTGGATGCAGGGAGGAGGAAGAGAGGGACCTAAATCTGATTTTTCAGCAAAGACTGTAAAAGAGAGCTAATTTGTTCTCTAATCAAAAGCAGTATTCCCGTAAAGCTACCCACAGACCCATCCTTCGGAAAATCAGGCAGGCTGCTAAACCTGAGTGAGGAGCCTACATTTCATTGCCTTTGTTTCTTTCTCAGTTCATGATTCCTGGGTTCATCTGGAGGCAGCCAGCCACTTCCAGCCTGGTCTTGCAGATAGTGCAAGGGAAGTAGCTGGAAGCTGTTCTCTGAATCGGAAGTAAGACTTGATCTCTCAGCTGCTCAGCAGCTCCCAGGTCCTGTTGAATTTTCTTCCCACATGTTCACTCTCTAATTCGGAAGATGTAAGCACAGCTTAGTGTGCTATCTGTGAAAGGTCTCTCTGTGGCTAGATCACTACCTGCTGCCCCCCAGAGAGCCACTAAAAAGGGTGTTGTTCCTCTGGGTGGTAGGATATCTCCCCCACAGGTTTTTCAGCAATGAGTTTGATTGATCTCATTGAGAAGAGTTTTAGGGGTTAAAAAACTACCCATGCTACCCCTGCTCCTCTTAAACAGCTTGATTTTTGCAGCTGACATCTTAGTTTCTAACTAGTAGCCACAGACACCTAAACAAACATGCTCTTAGTCAGCTCACTTTATGGGGTAGTTACAAGCGTGCAGCAGGTCCTGCTGGTCACAAGGCAAAGGGAATCTTATACCGCAGTTTCCCTGGCTCTGGATAAACTTGTGATGAAACTCAGATGAAGCCACTCCTTTCTTCTGCACATTTGCTGCTCATGCTGCGTCAAACATTATTATTATCATTATCGCAGTTCTGTCACACTCTATAAATACACGTCTAAATAAACCAAACAGCATGGCAATTTTTTGTCAACGGGGAAGTGCAAGGAAGGATTTCATTAGGGCTCTGCAGAGAACACTTTTCAGAAGCAGGGAGCAAGATAAGTCTTAAGAGTCTCAGGTCTTATCGTACATTAAGAGACATCTCCTGGGAATAGCACCTCCTGGTAGCAATTGTTTTCAGCTTGTGTTAGGACAAGAGGGTAGTGGTCTCACTTCCCCCAAATTTTCTAACTCTTTCAGAACGGGATGGGATTGAAAGAAAGTACCAAAATAAAAATTGGACAAACAGGACTTAGCAATGACTCTGAAACTGCAGAAGTCCAGACTTTCAAATCCTTGCTCTAGCCTCAGGTTAATAACCCCACAGCAGCTGCATACAAAAGACCCTGGATGAAAAAACATGAAGAGCTGCTGAAACAAGCTACAGGTGAGGGAATTACTGTGTGTATTTGAAAGGAAACGCAAGATGGGTATTTTAATCTGCTCCTCACTGTGGACTGGATCCAATGCTTGCAAAAGTCAGTGGAAAGACTTTCGTTGACTTCATGAGAACTGGATTGGGTCCCAGATAGGTTACACCTACTTCGGCTCCCTGCCATAGGTGGAGGTAGTCCTAAAAGAGAAAGCAGTGAGAGGGGTTTAATTTATGTGACCTTCCAGTTTACTTTTTATTTACAGCTGCTTTTTCAGTCAAAAGGAAACATCTCCAGGTTTGCAGAAGAGGAAGGTACGGTGTAGTCTGCATAGGAATTTTTTCATGTCATTGGTAAGGTAAGTCACTTGCAAACCTAAAGGCTTTCTCTGGGATTTTGAAAATTGTGTCTAAAACATTTTCAGACAATTTTCCCAAAGGTATCATTGATTCTGATGGCTTCTGTCTCCTCGCTGAAGCAGTCAGCACACCAGCTGCTCCACCTGGTTTCAAGGGGAAACAAGGATCCAGATTTTCTGGAAGTCAGGAGTAAAGGATTTCTATTCCGGCAGCCAAAACAACGCAGGCAGCCAAAATAAGAGCTCACATGAAGGAGATGGTCTAAACATGCCAGCTGCAAAGCATGGAGACTCTAATGCGCAATACCTACTTTAAATTAGATAATGAATTACCTAATACAGAGTGAAATGAAAGAGTGGAATTGAAAGAAAAAAACAAACCACAATTAAAACCTGTTGGTTGCCCCTGGCATGATTTGGTTTTGCTTCTGCTCACTTGGTTATTCACTGAGAGGGTTACTAATACCTCATGGAAAACTTTATGTGTCTTTCCATGTTGAAGTGTTTAGAGGAAATATGTTACATCACATTGTTTTATGATCTGTTTCCTTTTTCCCAATCTCCTCTCACTGCAGAGAGTTGTCTGAAAGTCCGAAACTGGATTTCTGGGTGCTGTAAAGAGGCCTAGCACTGTAGTGACTTTATTAATTGACTTCAGTGAGGGTGAGACCTCATACCTGTCCCGAGGTGTCACTTTCCCTTGCATGTCAGTGCTTGTAAAACACATTGACTAATAGACTTCAAACTGATGACCTCGTTTCCAGGCTGATGAGACCTATTTTTCACTGAGAGCTTCTGCCTTCATACATTGAAGCAAATGAACTGCCAGCATCCTTGCATACACTGCAATGTGCTGTGTCTCCAAGGAACCTGCATCTGGGTACTCACCTGATCCTTTGTCTCTGCATTGAAATAAATATTAGGTGTGCTTTATAATACAAATCTACTGAGGCGACAAGCTTGAGACCTAACCATCTGTCCCACAACTGACAGTTTACTACTTCTCTCTGTTTTGAGATCACCCGTCTGGCTCCAGTGCATGCACAAGGTTAGGACCCTTCTGCTTTATGGGGCCTCATAATACTATTCCAGAAGGTCTTATAACACCCCAAAGAACCTCCACATGCCTTTACATGAACAGATAACACGGATTCATGTTATGCACACTCATGTTTTGCTAGACAAACACCACCCCAGAGGGCTGTAACCTGTCTGACATTATTTCAGACTGTTTGAACAGATAGAAAAGATATCTTACAAATTATGTCAAGTGGCATGTTTGGGGTCCAGAGGAGACAAAGTCTTGTGTAGTATGAGTACAATCAGGTTTGCTGTAGAGGGAGGTGGCCCCAAAGCCACCTGGATGTGACTTCAGCTGTGGTACTTGTCTAGTCTTTTATTTAGTGACATTGCTGTATCTGTGGTCTTGACTAGAGGTAGTCTTCCTGAAGCGGGGTAAAAGGCTAAACGGAGTGCTTGGTGGGCTTGTGTGTATTTAGGTTTGGGTTAGTGAATTTAGACGGTCTAACCATGCTTAGCTGTTATGGATATCTGGTTACACAGAAATAGCATGGAGTAAAAAATAAATAACGAACTGGTGTTTCTGTCATTTCTCTTCTCAAATCCCAGTGTGACCACAAGCTTTCTTTTCAGAGAAAAGCTATCCAGTGTGCACCATGATAATGCAATGCAAGTTGTCCACCATTCGTTGTTAAGAGCTGTTGGTTTTGTTTGTAATAGAATCTAGAATTCAGCATTCCTGTGGGTGTTTTAGTATCTTCTCTGTTCATAAATATCCTTGTGTGCATGGTATGAGCTTTGTGGAAGCTGTTTACTGGGGGAAGGATGGTTCTGTGTGAAAATTACTGGAGTATTTACTGGGACGACAGGGTTCTGACTTTACTGGAGCTTTTCTATATAACCATAGACAAATAATTTTATTTTCCTCTTTTGCTCAGATTCTGCACTCTCTGCTCACACAGTGAAAGCCCATCAGTCCTGTCTCAACTGTGCATAAGTGGAGCAGGTGCAGGTTCTCACTGCCACATGTGCAGAACTTGCCTCACTGTCTACATGGTTCTCTTCAACTCTGCAGTGAGGCAGTTGTAGGATGCTGTGATATATCTGTCTCCTTAGAAGTAGTAAAATACATATCAAAAAAATCAAAACAGTACCAATTCTTAGTGTCAGACAGTCTCCACAGATCTCTGTCAAGAAGTGGTCATTCTTGTTTTAAAATGACTGCGGAAAAGAAATTAGTGTAAATACTGGCAAAGCAAGGCACTACTCATACAAACCAAAGAATAAGAAATAATTTTCTTTTTTTCTTGAACCAAAACGCAAAGACAAAAAGTGGCTTAATCATGGCTTGTGTTTCTGCTCACAGGGTTGCAGCACACACCTTAACATCCCTTGGTGACTTGCTGGAGCAGCAGAGCTCCTGAGCTGATACCTCCAGCACACTGAGAAGAACTAGCTAGCTCCCAAGAAGTGCTAGCTCCCAAAATACAGTCACCATGCAAGCACCTGCCAGGTTGGCTTGGCCTTCCCCAGTGCAAGAGGTATTTGATAAGTAGTACAAATGAGAAGGGTTTATTGCTCTTAATATGCAAATCATTGACTTGTGGGACTTCGTTCCAAGTCGTATCTTGATGGGGGTGACAGGTGAAAAGGCATCAAGTGTATCTCTGAATGTGAAATACAAACTGAGCCCTTGATCATTTTCATGCCTGTGGCATAATGCTGCTCAGTGTATTTTTAGAGCAAAAGCCACAGCTCAGCCACAGAAATGTATTCCCAATGCTGCCTATTTGTCTTTTTTATGCCTTCCAGGGTGCATAAACAAACAGAAGGCTGAGCAATGCACCATTGGAATACGCCTCCAGGTCCTCAGGTCTGTCAGGAAGGTTTTTGTGCCTGTCCTGAAAGAGGTGTCCTGGAGTTCTTCTGAGTGTCCTTGGAGCTCTCCATGTGTAAGAAGCAAATATTGGTTACAACGAGGGCTCAATCTGACTATATGGGTTCTCTCCGTCAAAATCTAGCAATAAAATCACCAGAACAGAGGTCTGAAGAGTGGTAAAGGTGAGGACAGGGACACCTAGAGTATTCCAGGCTTCCTAGTCTAACATCTGTAAACCTTAGGGCCCAGGAGAGCACAGAGTTTAGGGGCTTACATAAAACACCAAACAAATTCGGCCATTACTCCTTCAGTACCCAGCCTTTTCAGTCGGCATGACATTGAGCACTGTGATCTTCTCAGCTTATTAGACTGATACTCAGACAACTTGGGTTCTCAGCCATTTTTCTGCTGGGTTGTGAGGAGACACTCTTCAAAAATAACGCTTGCAAGTCAAAATTTTAATGAAGTCAGTGGGACTCCACAACCAAAGTCCAAGTTGTTAATGGTGCTTATGGTCTGATTCATTTTGTGTTGTGAAGTCTGTGTTGCGTGGACAGCTTCCATTGTCAGAAACACGGAAACCTTCATCATCTTTCAATGATAATTAATGTCTTATACAATTTAATATGCAATAAGGAAAAGAAATTAAAAGGTGTGTATCTACATAGTATTTCACACTCCCAACTCACTCCATCTCTAGGTTTCAGGAAGTAGGTGTCTATTGGACAGGAAGTTTCCGGATGTGTAATTGTAAAGATAAAATCATAACTATCAAGTCAGTACTCTGTTTCTCTTCGCCTTTTCTGAGTCCAGGCACTTCTGAACCAAAGGCCCCAAAAGAAATACACAGCTTAAAAATAGAACTGAGTCAAGTGCAGGCAGCTGCAAGAGTGAACCCCACTGACGGTCATAGCTCAAAGCCAGAAATTACTTGGTAGCTTATCTGTAACTAGGTAAAGCTTGTAATTTGTGTGTTGCTGTAGTCAGCTCAGTGGGATTTGGGGACAAACATCTGCTCTGTGCTACGTATAGTTTGCAATTTTGTGGTTTTTCCACAACTTGCCATTCAGTGGTGGAAAGGGAGCTGTAAAAGAGAGAAAAGGACTGGGACTCTGAAGTTGGGGTCCATGGGCAAGCTCCTCTGCAGGATAAATCAGTATCTGATTTTCTGTCCTGTCAGACTGGATTTGTAGCAAGGAATTACATTGCTCTTTTATCACAGCAGCAGTAAGAACTTGCAGCACTTTTCAGACTTGTTGATGAGTCTGCAGCTTCCTCTTTTTCTCAGTGGCTTTCTCCAGCTAAAGTTGAATGTGACAAAAATAGGAGAGATGTGAAACAAAGGAGAACTTCACAGCTAGAATAACGAAAACTCACAAAAGGGTAAAGGTTTGTCCTCTTCCTCTTGTCACTCTGCAGAAGTTTGCAACTTTCTTGAGAACTGATGAAGATATATTTAAAGACTAGCTTTGAAAATAAGGAGGAGAACCTGGTAATGATATGCTCTGACAACATAGCCTAGAGTAGGGAGAATTATTTGAGAAGAACAAAAATAGATTGCAAAATCTACCAGTACTGCTGCTCTGTTGAAATATTCCGGCTTTTTGATAAGATGTTTCCAGTTTAAAAGCTTCAGATTCCAAAGCTGTACTTTTCTACAGGGGAAAATATTCTGACCAGCTCTTGTGCTAATGAGTATGCTTGATTTTCTACCCCTTCTACACGGGCCAGGAGGAGAGTTTGTCAGCTTTAAATTCTAAATTGCTCTCT
>NW_010419406.1:10361-13156 GCF_000710305.1 Buceros rhinoceros silvestris
CCTATTTTGGCCATATGATTCCAGAAAAAGCCCGCTGAGAGTGGAGGTTTTGCCTGTGTGGAGGGAAATGTATAGATAAATGTCAAAGTTTACTTCCACATTGTTAACTATTCAATGACATCTCTACATCACTCCAGAAATACTGTGTGTAGCTTTGCCGCGTTTGGGGTCCTGCAGATAGATCTCTACAATAATTTGACTAGATTACAATTTAATCTCTGGAAGAATATCTGGATACTCACAAATTTCTGGTGTTTAAAGCAAAAAAGATAAATTGCGGTTCAAGAGCACATGTGTTTAATTTCATATAGTCCCATACTATTTCATAATATACCCCAAAGCTGAGTAGAGTAGTTAGCATCAAAATCATACACCCCAGAAAAGCAGTCAGTCTTGATATGTGTGTAGAGATGACAACAGGACATGGCTCAGCCATTGCCCTGCTGATGGGACTGCACCTTCTGCATCGGTGGTGTTGCTTCGTTTTTTTTCTTGATCTCACATCTGGTGCCTTGTGTTCTCATTCATAGGTCGCATCTTCTCCCGGCAAAATAAGCACTCAAAGAGGGGGAAATGGAAGTTTATTCCAATGGTTCAGGATAAAATCCCTGATGCAGAGTGACGGCAAGGCTACCCTAGGGGGGTATGATGACACTATGAAGAGTATTTATCCTGCTGTTTGTGCGTAAGTCCATAGCACAATATTTCTCTCAGACTGTTCGAGGCTTTCAATTTTGTCTTGCTACTAGGGAAAATATAAGTTGAAGGATATAGGTGACATTTAATTTCAATAAGGTCCATGACTGTCAGGCAGTGGGACCCATCTTTTCAAACAAGAGTGAGTGTGTGTTGCCAGGGGGAGATATATTCCATTACATAGGTGTGACTCACTCAGAGTGTCTGCTTCCGTTTTGTATCCATGTCGTCACTTTGTAAATGAGAGAAATTCTGTCAAATAATGAACAAGATTGGACTTGAGGGACAAAAAAAAAATGGACCATTAAGAAAGCATGGGTTTTCAAAAGGCCTGGGCAGGATGTGACATCTTGCATCTTGGTGCCTATCATCAGGAATCGAAGACTTCATGTATTCTAATAGTTTCTACAAAAAGAGTTCATTGATCAATAAGGAGGGGTGTGCCTTCCTCATCAATAAAGTTTTGAGGTTTTTTGAGCATGTCAAGTGAAAAGGTTGAAAACAACTTTTATTACGGTCAGTTACACTGCCTAGAGTAAGAAGGATTTTGTCTTCCTGACTTTACAATTCTTCAGCAGTGAAGGCTGCAGCTAATTAAGGCTTCCCTACAAGGCAGATATAAAATCCAGATTAATTCCAGTTTTTGCCTTATCAGGTCTAATACACATTGACAGATAGAGATGAGGGGGAACTTGGCAGTATCTTATACCCAATATATCATACTGACAGCTGTGCTGTACACACTGTGATACTTTTATAAACCATCAAGCAGCAGATATGGAATAATGATTACAAGATAGGACCAGCTGCCAAGTCTCTGAAGAATTACCAAACACTTGGGTTCAGGTTTAAATGGGGAGACAGGGGAAGGAACGGTGATGCTGTGACACACAGATGATCGCTGCCCATGATACAGCACATAAAAATCTTTGCAAGTGTATTAATCTTCCTTGAGATATATGAACATAAAACCTAAAATGCGTTCCATATGTTCCAGTGTCGTGTTGCTGCTCTGATTCCAGCTGAAAGCATAAAACTTAGCAACCTTGATATTGATGGTAAACACATTGTGTCACTCCTAACACTGATATGTTTTATACTAATACAATTAAACTTGCTTCAGCATAATCCTTTTAAGATAAACACCATTGCTATCATGATAAACATTGCTGCTGTGTGACTCTCAAGAGTAAAATGGAATAAAGATATGTTATCCAGTCCAATATGCAGAGACCCTCCCCCTGCCATGCTCTGAGAATTTCCCCTCCATCGTTTTGATGATGAGCAAAGTGCAGAGCTGAATATTGCTGCTCTGCATGTGAAAGCTGTCACATGTGTGCTTTCTACACTAGCAATAAAAAACTAAGAATCCCATTCAGACTCCTTGGATTAAAGAAACTGTTCTGCCTTTGAAGTATGTCTTCAGGTTACACTTGCATTTTATAAGCTACCCCTACAATCACAGACTGATGCCCTATGAGAAAAAGTCCTCTTCTCCTTAAGGCTGCTAGTGTTCAGTCTTTTTTGTAAAAGACTAAAACTGTGAGATCCAAGGGATGAAATGAAGTTTGCTGTGACAACTAGATGTTACTGTTTTCTTCCAAACACTTCCCCACAATGTTTTTTTAGGCAGGTAGTGCCCTTAGCAAAGAAAATATTGGACTTAAGTCTTGCTGATTCACAGGTGAGGTAGCTCTACGAGCAGTTGAGGAAAGAGATCTTCACATTTTGGGCAAAGCAAATCAGCATCACAGAGGAACAGGTGAGAGCATGCAGGTAAGGAAAGGCTGGCTGAGACATAGCAGTATCTTTACAACATACTTACTTGTGTGACACCTTCTGTTTTATGCCTAATACCACTTCAAAGTTTTGCTAGATACATGTTTTACAATGGCTTGATCAGAATACTTCAACCTACATAAAAGCAAGATCTGGCCACCTTCACAAAAAATCTGAGACAAATAATATACATTTCAGGTGCGTTCAACCTCTGTGTTGAAAGGGGATAGAAAAGAATGAGTGAAATGATAGACGCACTCTGACTCCAAAGGTTCCCAAACAACTACCAAAGTTCCTGTTGCCGAGGAAGGGGAGCAGGA
>NW_010419406.1:13299-24762 GCF_000710305.1 Buceros rhinoceros silvestris
CAGGAGAAAGCAATCTGACAGCCAGAAAGAACTTCAAATAGTGGGCAATACAGTCACTTTTTCACTAAACTCCATTGACTACTTCATGGTAGTGAGGTCACAAAGCAACATAAAGAAAGAAGATGATGGTGTCCCAACAGACCAAAAGAATGATAAGAAATGTAATATTTCTCACTGAAAGGTGGAAAGGAATGCAGGAGAAAGCAATCTGACAGCCAGAAAGAACTTCAAATAGTGGGCAATACAGTCACTTTTTCACTAAACTCCATTGACTACTTCATGGTAGTGAGGTCACAAAGCAACATAAAGAAAGTGTGTCCCAACAGACCAAAAGAATGATAAGAAATGTAATATTTCTCACTGAAAGGTGGAAAATGTCCTCTGTGCAGGAGTTGAGGGTAGAATTTAGTCACAGCTGGATGAGAATCCACTTGGGTAACAATGGTGTAACACTTTGGAAAGGCACAAAACTGTGGTGTCCCTCACAGACTCTTTTGTAATCCTGGGCAAATGCTGTCTGCCACTTCATTTCCCCATCTATGATGTGGTGTAGCACTACTCTTTAGAGCAGGAAGTCTGGCCACTGAGTTTAAGCCAAGGAAAAGCAGGTGGGCTAGATTTCATCTAATATCCAAAACTATCTGAAATAGAGAAGGAATTACATTTTTGGTTAGTAAGTAAATAAAGCCGGTGCATCATGGACACAGCATAAATAGGTCCCCATACCTCAGGTTCCAACAACCCATTGTCAGGCGCTGTATTTGACCATGATTACTAAGAGTTCGATCCTTATGTGTTCAGAGCAAGGAAAACCCAAAAGATCTCTTTGCGTAATTTGGCACTGATAGGCCTTTCACTGCAGCTTTCGGCCTTCAGATCTCTAGCTTTCTCTTCTTTTCGGAAGATCTCACTGCGAGCATTTAAGAAGTTAGAAGTCTGAATAAACAAATTCATAACGATCTCTGCCTCTGATCGGGAGAATGGAAGTGTTTTCAGTGTTTGCATTAACAGGTGTGGGACTTTCCTGAGAGATATAAAGTGTGTGCCCCCTCCCCCTCTTTTCACTGCTCCCTCTGGGTGTATCTCTCAGATCTCACGCCTTCAGCGCAAGGCTCACCTGCCTGCCTCATGTCTCCTTATTTTCCACCCTGGCAATTTGCAAGTCATACTACTGGGGCCACCCAGTGTCACCAAGTCTTTACCTGCATTTTTGTCTGCCAGAGCCCCGATCTGCTGAAGAGGTCTCCTGTGAGGCTGAGGAAGTAAGCAGGGTACTACCACAGCCTGAGGGTATGCTTCCTTCTCCAGCTGCACAGTCTGCCACAGACCTCTTACTGCCATGTGTCCCAGAGGGAGATTACACCTGTGTTTCCCCAACCTGGATGACATAGTTATGACCATGGCTTTACAGGACTTGTAGTCAGAGTAAAGAGGCACCAGGTTAATTCCACTGGATGTTTATGGGTTTCCTCAGAAGGTCAGGCCTTGGGTATAGAGCTTGTTATAACAGAGCACTGCATTAATTGGCAAAATTAAAAAACAACAAAAAAATCAGGGAGCAATTGATACGTTTATTACATGGGCTTTTTTTTTTTTTTCCCACTTCTGAGATTCTATTATCTCTTGGACTTTCTTCCAGCTGTGATTTATTTCTTACATAAGCTGATTCCTAATTTTTCACCTTTCTGGAAATACAGTTTAGAGGATTCTTTAATATGCGCTTTGAAAATCTGGACCTATCTCCAAAAGGTGACACAGCATCTCTCTGTTTATAAGAAAGGTCTTCTCAACAATTGTGCTGTTACTTTTATACAGGTCATTCAGAGCTTAAAGAAGGTATAAATGATTGTTTAGGTCACAACAGAGACTGCAAGTCTTGCTGATGTTGACTTGCTGGCTTGCACCTGGGGATCATCACTTCCTGGGGACTCTGCACCCTGAGGAGCTCTGCTATGGAAAAAGTTCACCAGCTGTAGGTGGTGACCCTGCCTCGTGATTGCCTGGTCACTTCCTTTCTCTGGTCACAAGCAGAATTACCTCAAAGACCAACAGTGAAGAAAACTGGGAGGTGCTTTACATCTCAGGACAATATACTATAGCAAGCCTGGACCACAGGAAAACTCACTGGAACCAGAGGCTGCATTTTGCACTTTTCTGACAGGTATGTCTCCATCATTTATTGCGTTTTTTGAAGTACCAGGACCCCATTCCTAGGAACAGCACAGATGGCAGGAGGAGCACAGAACACCTGCACAACATTCATATCTTCCGAAGAAAAGCCCCCCTCACAAAGACACAAGACAGACACGTGAGGTTTCAGGGAAGTTTTTGTTTTGGTATGAGTTAGATAGTATGTGAGAAATTTAGTTGAGGAAGATCTCTTCCTTCTTTACAGTTATACTTGTGCAGAATACTGAGAGGAAGATAGAGTGTATTTAAGACATCTTCAATCACATAAGCTGATCGCATCAGATTAGCTCCAGGGGTTCAGTAAGACTTTCCAATTCAGTACTGAGATGACAGGAATAGGACAGGATCCCCTTGCTCACCCCAGGACAAGCTACTTGTCCTTTCCTCATGGGGTCTGACTGGTCCCATCTGCAAATTTGATTTAACATTATTAATTTTCTTTCTAAAGTGATCAGAGAGGCACAGGCAGGTAGTCTTACTAGAGTTCCTTAAATAAATATAAGCTCACTGTCACCACTGATGTGGATTTAGTGTCACAGGCTGTATAAAATGCCATGTGCCGACTCAGATGCGTTTGGCTGCTGTCCTGCAACTCATCTGCCAAAGAGGAACAGTGCTGAGGTGATAATAGTCTTGGCCACCCAGTAAGAAATTGCATTGCATAGGCAAATAGAGCACAAGACTTTTTCCTTCAGTGCCTCTCTCAGCAAGTTGTTACCCAAACTGAACTAATAACACAGGGTCTGGCTTATGGAAAACTCCTGTGAGGTTGCTTTTTACCAACAGGTATCCTGGAGGAGAAACTGTAGAGAGAGGTTTTGTCCCAAGTGAACAGTTCCAGTGCAAGGAGATACTGCCAGAGGGACAAGCCTTATCTCAGGAACTGGGCCCTAGTGCTAACAAGCTGCAAGTAAGTCTCGTCAGCTCTTCCCTGAGAAAATCGGAAAGGAGGCTGTGAAGAACTCCAGGCACAGGCACATAAAATGGTGAGTTATGGCTTTGGCTCTTTGTATCCATTTTGCAAATCTAGTAATTAGTTTCTTAGCTTTGTTTAGAAGTGGGCTAAAACTCGTTTTACTTCTTACCCAAATACTGCCTCCTATGCAGACTGATTTCAGGGTGAGAAGGCAAATTTGGAGGCGTTCTGCTCTCTAGAGAGTAACAAGTGATGTAATTTAAGACTGCTGACACCCAAGCCATGGGTGGAAGACTCTCAGGAGCATGTGTGAGACAGGGCAGGCACAGATGGTAGTAGAGAGCGGGTTGCTGAGAGACAGCCTGAGGCATGGGGCTTGGGTCTCAATAAACTCTCACTCTTCTTTGCAAGAGAGCTCTCGAGGAACTGCCTCCTTAACTCTCCTTCCACACATATGCCTTTACAGAAGTTTTGGTGGTAAAAATCAACAATACCTGTTGTTTATAACTTGCTATAGCCTCGCATTGTAATCCAGATGCATGTTTCTTTCCATGGTCTATATGAAGAGCCTTGGGCAATTTACTCACAGATAGTCATGTTGACATAGCTACATGAATTCTACCATGCTATCACCTGACCAGTCTATGCCCTGTTCACCACAGCGTTTTCTTGTGTTCCAGGTCATAGATTCATACAATATATCAAGTTGGAAGTCACCCATAAGCATCATTGAGCCCAACTCACCGCTCCTCACAGAACTACCTAAAACTAAAATATATGACTAAAGGCATCATCCAGATGCTCCTTAAACTCTGAAAGGCTTGGTGCTGTGACCACTCTCCTGGGGAGCCTGTTACAGTAACCAACCATCCTCGTGATGCTATTTTGGTAATAGCCTAGCCAGAGGGACAAAGTCAAGTTCTGTTCAGGAGAAAAAACCAAGGGTGGTTTGTTATCTATACACAGGCAATGGCAACCTCAGGCATGTCAATATTGCAAGAGAAAATTCCTTTGGTATAACCCATTACCTGATACCTGTAATGGAATAGCCCTTAGAGAGGGACTAGGATGGAAATTACACAGAGTGCAAACACCGAGACTTTGTTAGACAATTACACTGCTGTAGCAGTGATGGTCTAACTCCAAAAGGGTGGCAAGGTCACGTTATTAGTTAGCTGTTTAGTCAACGAGCTAATGATGCTGCCATGTGTAACGGTAGGTGTCAGTTCCTGTGACACAGATACCACCACTCAGTATGACTTCTCTAATCTTCTTGTCTCCGTAATATTGGTCTCTGTCTCAAATGCCGATGCTTTCCACTTTGCTGTAAAGCTGCCAGGATTACTGTGGTGCTCAATCCCACAAATCCCCTTTGGTTTCTGTTGGAAACAATGGCATCTTTCAATAGACCAATGGGTATGTGTCGATTGCATAATCTCTAACTATTAATTCACATCTCTATAATGGCTGGGCTGATTTGTCTCAGTCTTTACCACTACCCCAGTGAACGTAGTGATAATCAGCAGTCACTTCTTCCAGTCTAATAAATGAACCGGTCATGGACACATTCAGGGGTGAATTACTTTGACTTGCTGGCCATCTGTGCTGCCTTAGGTAGAAGACCTGATCTGACTGGGTAGAAAACAGAACTGCAGCATTTCCTCCTTGGCATCCAAGCCTAAAATAACAACAGAATGGGCCTTCCTCTTGTGGCACCTCACCTCAGAACAATTTTTTTTAAACTTTCTTTCCATTCCTATTCTAAGTCAGGAAGTGGTGTGTCAAATTAAAGCAATTACTAATAGGTTAACCAATCCCTCTCCCCCCACCCTTTCCCCTCCACCACAACCACAATGTGTGCAGTAGTGTTCAAATCAAGCCAGATGGGACCCTGACTGCCTTTTTCTTGACAGCTTGGCTTTGCTGGCTGGAGGAGAAGTCTAGTCATGGCTCCCCAAGTGGTGTAAGAGAGTCACCTTCTGTGCTGTTAAACCAAACAGGTCAGCATACCTCCTCAATGTGAGCTGCTGGCATGAAGAGTGAGATTTTGGGTTACTCTGCTTTTTCTGGGCTATTGCAAGAGACACTCTGGTAAACAGAAAATTCAGTGTTTATATATTTTCTTTCAGCTGCTTACATGCATATGTTTTTGTAAATGTGCTGTGTTGTCTTGCAGAAAGCAAGTAAATTTGCTAAGCATATCTACATATGTATCCCCACTTGTCTGCTCTTTTTAGCAAATCAAATCTTTCTTACCTCCATTAAGCAGTGTAACCACGAAAGTAATACTGATAAACAAAATCAGCTGATTTTACCATGGTGCACAGTTAGGTGTGGAAATTTTGTTACAGGACATGGGAAAGTCAATAATAAAAAAGGAGTTTGAAAGGGAATTCGAAAAAAATCAGGGAGGACAGACACAGTGATGTGCCCTTAACATGACACATTTAACATGACTATGCAGAAAAAAATCCACAAATTACAGTGGAATTTGGGAACATGATTTATTAAATATTCGCCACGTTTCTTGTATTGATTTCCTGAACTTGTGCCTCTGCTGAAGACAAACTAGTTCTGTAGACAAACCTCTGGTTTGATCAAATAGAGCAGTGTCTTATGAGCTTAACCAAACATATGCGTGCACAGCCTATCCCCTGCATCCCTCGCATTCCTCTGACAGGTGTTAAACAGAACTCACTAAGAACCCAGACTATTAGGACTCCTCCTGTCTTTGTATCCCGCAAAAAAGAAGTGCAAGGTTCTAGAGCAAAGTGAAGAGTTCTATGCATTTTCTACTGAGTTTTTAGCCAAATAGTCAGCCCTTTGGAGAATTTATAATTTCCTTTTACTACTTTGCTTTTTCTTTCAGAACTTCCGCTTCTTCCCTTAGGCCAGCTGAAGATGTTCTCAGAAGTGCCTTGAACACAGATTAAGAGAAGCTGAGATGCACATACTTGAAGACAGTTTCAGAGAAAAAGCTGATAGGATTTGTGAAATATTCTGTGTATTTTATGACAGGAGAACCAGTCTTGGAACTCATCTCTGAAGCCTGGACCAGTACTTTACATTCTTCTGACTTTTTCATCATTTTGACTGCAAATCTGTGTAAACGGGCTTTTAAAATGTTGCTATTTTTCTGTATAGACACCAGAACTTCAACTATTTTTGTTGCCTGAAAATGCTGTTGGCACATTGTGATTAAGAATAGGCACCAACATCCCTTCAGAGACCAGTCTCTGCAAAAAAGGGGGAATTTTCTCTCAAGCACAGCTCTTTTCCCTTAGTGTTTTATTACTGATTAATGTGGCAGCTTCCCCTCCTGAATCTGAGGGTGAAACCCTTGTATAGTTTTGTTCTCTCAAAAAGTCACACTCCTTTTGACATTAAATGGTCTCTTTAGTCTAGATATTTTGTATTTTTAGTTTACAGTGTGGGTGAGATAATGCAAAGCCTTTAAGTTGCTTTCTGGTGACTCGAAGGTAAGTAGTTAGGGAATTACACTGTCTTAAAATCAAATTGGAGGCATCAGACTAGTCCTGTTAATAAATTTATTTGCATTATAAAAAGCATCAAATAACATCTGCTGTTGCTGATATGTAGATATCAAGCCATAGATTCAGACTGTCATGAACAAGAAGATACACAAGAAAACAAAAGCGTCAGTCCTGTTCCAAACTGTTTAAACAGCCTGGACTACCTCGCTTTTGCTCTCCTTCCACTTGGCCTCCTTCATGAAAAGCTTCTCCTTGTTACACGGGAATATTTTTATGTCTGCTCTGCAATCCTTTTATCTTTCCCAGTGAGAAACGCTATGGTCAAGAAGAAGGTCCCTGTAGCACCTTGCCTAGTTGTTGCTGAATCATGATGAGGCCAAAGCTTGATGATGAGCTACAAACCTTTCCTCCTTTGTGTTGTAAATGGAGATGGACATTCAGCTTTCAGCCTCAAGTTCTCAGAGGATTCTGCGGAATCAGGCAATATTTCTGAGGGATATTGACAGGTTTGCCCTTCTCTGGGTAACAATGGGGTTTGCAAATGCAAACAGAAGAGATGTTAGATGTTACTAGGAGACAGTTATAGCAATAGCAGGGAAATGGAAGAAAGTCATGGAAAGGATTGAATTTTGGGTTATCCAACTGAGATATGGCAACAGCTGCCTAGGAGAACATTTGCCTCTCAAAGACTACTTTGAGGTTTGTGGTATGAATTCACAGCCTGCTATAGAAAATGGGTGCTAGAGAAGAGAAGTGTGGGAACTTTTCCACCGACTGACAGAGATTTTGACATAGGTCTGCTATATCAGTAGTGGCAGTCACTATTTTGCGAGACAGGCTTAAAGGCAAGTTAATGCATTAAACCTGCCACATAAAGACTGTACAGCAATGTCAGTATCTAAACATCACTAGTGCATTTAGACTTCAGTGCTGACGCTGAAACAGAAACTGGTATCACCATTTCTCACATGAGAATTTCACATCATTTCTGGGATGGAGGTTTTTCAGACTCCCTGGATAAGCTGTACATGTGCTGCACCGTGCTTCCTGGTGTAAAAGATCAGCTTTTGTCATGCGGATGTTATGGCACCTGCTAAAGATCGGGGTGGGTTTTTTTGTTTCTGTTGGGGTTTTTTGAGTTGTGTTGCTTTTTTTTGGGGGGTGGGGGGGTTGTTGTTGTTGTTGGGTTTGTTTTTTAGTCATAAACTATTTCTGGCATTCTTATAGAAAGGAAAAAGCAGTTGAAATTTTATACTATAAGCTTATATTTTTTTTCTATAAATATATGTTGCCAAATATATTATTCTACCTTCCCATCACAGCAAGAAGCATTTCTAGCGCACTCAGAGATCTGCAACTTTTTGTCTGAACTAAGGAGCTGGGGGGAATCTCTCTGCTCTGACATGTTTAAATTTGAAATAACTTTGAAATAACTTGGTATATGGATATACAACTGGACACTAATTTGTAGATGAAGTGATATAATCCAAATGATAAATCATACTACATCATGTACAAGGCAAACTCCGACTCCGTCATGCACAAAGCTCTCTACAGGATACATTGCAACATTTGTAATCGCAATAACTATTCTTCCAGATCTTTCCCGAACTCCCATGCATGTCTATAGAAACATTACAACAATAAGAACAAAGAGAGGAGGTTAAAGCCTTGGAGGAAGTCAGACATACAGAGAGGAATAGAAGATGAATTTACACAGGCTCTGCATGATCTCCGTTGTAATAAAGTAACAACAATTATTATCAGTCCAGTTCTTCTTTGCTCAATTATTTTCAGCAGCTTTAACTCCATGGGACAGAGCTCGCAGCAATGTAAAGCCTCAATGACTTTAAGCATCAGGTTAATATTATTCCCATTTCCCAGTCTGAGAAGAGGGGAATTTCTTACAGGATCCCAAGTCTGGGTGTCTCTATCTCGACAGTTTAACCAGAATATATCTCAATAATTTTTCCCAGTTTTCTAATGGTCTCTGGAAACCACAAAACTCATTGCTTGTGATCCACCATGAGGATGCAAGTTACTTGAAGGACACAGGATATAACCAAAAATGAGAACATAAGAACTCTGAATTAATGCTCCAACTAAGCTGTGAAGCAGTGTTGTTTTGTTGTGTCATTTTGAATGGAAGCATTTCCAATTTTCAGCAAAAAATAATAGGTATCCTTTCTTGCTTGACAAAATACCACTAGTTTCTATGAAAAGCGTATAGTTTACAAGCACACATGGACTTGTGTGGTTTTTTTTTTTTTTTTAAAGAAACACAACAATTTCCTGTTAAATATCTTGTATTCCAGTTCATACTTTTGCATAATTAAGTCCGAACACGACTCACGATATTACTTGGCCAGGCCTCTGGAAGGTGAAGAAGTCTGTTTCTCCTGATAACATTTCCAAAAGCAACCAGTTCTTCAAAACTTCTGAAAATAAAAATTATTTTATTTAGGTACCTATAGTGGAATAGATTTAAGATATCACTTTTTAGCACCATAATATCTGTGTTTTGTTTAATGGCTTTTAGAAAGATATTTATTTCCAGGATGAGTGTAAAATTGCACAACAATATTGCCTGAATCCTGAAAGAAGGGAAAGAAAGGAAAACCCCAATATAAGTACACTGAGAAAGCGTGATTTAAAAAAAAAGGAAACCACAACAAACACGCAAAAAACCCCAAACCTCAAAAAACAAAAAAATTTGTAGCATAAGATTTTATCTGTCAGCTGAATGGAATGTATGTCCAAAGTCCAAATCAGAAGTTTTGAGCAGTGAAAGATATTTTAAAGCAGCAATGCATCAGAACTCTCTCTAGAAACAGCACGACAGCCAAGAATTCCCCTCCCGTAGGAAATATCCTGATTCTAAAGACTCAGACTTCTATTTTGAATACATATAATTTATTGCCCCATCATGGTAATAACATTATTATTAATTTGCCAAAGATTATAACGGTGATGACATTAACATTAGAGCGTGCTTATACTTTACTAATATAAAATGGAAGATGATGCTTACTTTAATGAGTGCTTGGTCTTAGTGTTGCACCCAGCAATGGAAACAGACCAACAGCAAAGGTCTGGGTGGAAAATGTGATTCCCCTGGAAGATCAAGAGAAGGTGATCATTTTCTCTAATTCACCAATGTGCCAGATGCATACGTGAGTTGTTGAGTTGAAAAGTTTGATTAACACTTCAACAGAGATGCTACTTTCTCAAATATCTGAAATATCAACATTCTTAATATCAAGTGAGACCTTTAGTTTAGGAATTTTTTATGAAGAAAGAATGACACATCATAATGTGTAACACAAAAGTAGTTCTTTGAGGCTGTTAAAGAAAGTTTGTTTTGAGAATGGGCACAAAATCACACCTCAGATTTGCAATATTGATATCCTGTTCATGAGAGGAAAGCCTAATTTCCTCAGGACTTACATTTTTACTGGAAATGTGTTAAGTATAGCTACTCATACTTACATCATCAAGGACACTAGAGGGTAACTGCTGATTTCTGGGGAGGCAGAAAGTTCTCTCAGTTTCGGGTTTGTTTGTTTGTTTGTTTTTATTTATTATTCGGTCGTGGTTTTTCCTTCACAGAGTTAAGGGTTAGCATATAGTTGCCCATTTCATGTGGAAGGCCTGGGTCAAATTTCCAGCTCTTACCACCCGCTTTCATTGTGAACCTAAATACAAAGCAAGTGAACAGAAAATGGAGCACATCAAAGGTCTATCCAGCCTGCTACCCTGCCTGTAAGCCTAGGAGAGTGTGAAAGAAACGTTTTCCAGGCAAATTTACCAGTGATTTCTTTTTTCAAAATAGGTAATTATCTATTTATGTTAAATAAATAGCTGCATCTGTGGTGGTGTTTAGTTTTCTGGTGATTTTATTTTTCCCACTAATTGATCTGGACTTTTTTTCCCCCCAACAGTTTCAGCCTTCAGTGTCTACACTTCTTGGTAGCAAAGATTTCAGCAGTTTACTTTGCTGGCTTTGTGGAAGAAACAGCTAACATTTGTCTTCGCAATGATGCCTACAAATGTCATCTTTCAATAATGTCTACAAACATAATTTGACACATCCAGCTATTTGGGGAGAAAGTATGAACAGTCAGTTTCTAGATACCCTTTCCGTATCACTCGTGTTTTTCTACACCAGCTAGTTCCTTTTCATGGGATGAAAAAAACCTTGCTTATCCTTCTAATAGATGCCATGCCAAATCTTTGAGCAGGTCATCTGGGACTCTGATTAAGACTCCTTTTCCAATCACACTGCAGTGGCTGCAGTGGCTCTGGCTCCTGTAATGCTTTCTGCCGCTGTGCTGTAGCTTCCCAGGACTGCCCATCTGCAGCTGTGTTTGTAGCTTCAACTTACTGAAGGTGCATTCCAGATCTGCTGGCACTGTGGCAGCATGGAGCTTGCTGCAGGCAGCAAAACACGGCTGCCAACCTGCCTGCACGTGTTGGGGGGTCATGTATGTTGATGTCTGTGCTATCATAGCAGTAACTGCTAGAAGCATCCAACCACCTTCAGTATCTTTGGTATATCGCTGCACAATGGATGCATGACTGTCAGAGAAGCATTGAAGTGTTCAGAGACACTACTCTGTCTTGCAAAACTGTGTGAACTGAGTCTCATGCTGCGACAGGCTACATGACTGTCAGAGAAGCATTGAAGCTACTCTGTCACTTCAGAGACACTACTCTGTCTTGCAAAAATGTGTGAACTGAGTCTCATGCTGCGACAGGCTTTCCTCAAACCACTTTTTCCATTTTAACACAGATATGCTGTCAGGTTACTGAGTGCCTGTCTTCGTAACTGTCATGATTCCTGATGAGGCAAATAATTGCAAC